>NW_024581115.1:2451812-2577491 GCF_017639235.1 Corvus kubaryi | reverse complement strand
GGATGGGATGGGATGGGATGGGATGGGATGGGATGGGATGGGATGGGTCCGTTTGGGATGCGGCCCACCCCGGCGTTCCTTAAAACATCCCCGGGTTTGCTCTTTAAACACCCCTTGGGGTGTTCAGGGTTGGCGCTGGGGCGGTTTCTCTCACGCCGCCAGCAGGACCCGGTTCTGGAGGACAAGTTGGGAAGGGGTTTGTTTTTGTATTTTTTTTTAAGTTCTCCGCCTCTTGCTCTGTTTGTATAATAATAAAGCGTTTTGGCATAAGCGCTACGTGGGCCCCGGGAGAGATTTGGACATGCTGGGACTTTAACCCTTTGAAGCTGAGAATGTATTTGAGAATGGGAGGCAGTACCCAAAAGCTGAAATATTAAGGGAAAGAAGAGGCTTTCCCATCCACAGCTTACTTCTGATGGAAGGCTTAATTCACTGTAAAACATAGTTTTTATTCAGACGTATCAATGTTGATGCTACGGGGATTGCAGTATTGCAAACAACTTGAATATCTTGATTAAGACTCAAAATATTTACAATTTATCCCTGTATTTCTCACCCATTTTTAAATCTTGAGGGTTGCACATGCCTTCAATGAAAACTGGGTCACTTGTCTCTGTGCACCCCAAAGGGAAAATGAAATATGAAGATTATTACATTACAAGCACTGGCAACTGGGAGACTACTGGGAACTGCTGTAGCATCTCTGGGAATCTGAAAGAAAGCCCTGGGTATTTGTTTTGATCAGAAAGAGTCAAAGTGAAACAACTCCCTAAACAGAGAAGGTGAAAAGACAAATAGAGGGGGTTGTTTTGTTTTGTTTTTGTTTTGATATTAGAGCTCAGGAGTCTCTGTAGAACAACAAACACACATTGGCAGGTGACATCAGCCACCGGTGGTGGTTCAGCTCTCGCTGCACTCAGTTCTGGGGTGGCAGCAGTAGATTTCCCTTTGAAGTGGGAACAACTGCACAGCGCTGCAGATCAGTGTTTTCAGGTGAGATTTCATAAGGAGCTTTACAAACCCAGTAACTGCTGCTGAGCTGCTAAAAAAAGCCAGGTTGTAAAAGCAGAGACTTTCTTTTAAATGGTTTTAGTGCTACATGAGAAGCATTAGGAACTGAATTAAATGTACAGAGCTAAGACGTTGGTAATCAAGGCAGCCATGGGATCCTTTAAAGCTGTAAAAATTGGGATGTGCTTTTCTGGGGCTTATGGAAAGGAAGCTTCTCATGCAGTCCATGCTGTAGAAAAATCCGGTGTTAAATGCAACTAGACCATCTTTTAGGTCCCTCCCAGCCCAAACGATGCTATGTTTCTAAATGTTAAAGATGGGTCACTGGCCCAGGACTAACCTCTTTGAGGATCAACCCCACTTCTAGTGTTTCAGTGAAAGTTTTGATTTATCCTTGTTTGTCTGAAAAAATAGCCTTTAAACTGCAGTGATCATAGTGTGGTCCACATATGGCATGTCAGAGGTAGGTGGCCAAACTGTAGCAGTATTAAATTATTAACACTTAAACCCAGAGTTTAATCCAGGATCATTTGTATTCTTAAAATCTCGACTGGCTTTTTGATCCACAAGGGTCAGAGTAGGGCCTGCAGAGTTTTTCAGCCCTTTTGATTAATACACAGCAATAGCAAAAAGTCTGCCTCTCCCTGCTAGAAAAATCTTTAAAAATCAATACAAAATAACTCCAGCAGAAAAATTTCACTCATGTTGCCAGTTCTATTCAGCTGGAAGATTAATCTTAAAAGAAAAGAAAAACTATATATTCTCATCTGTCCTGACAGACCTTGACAAGTCTTCCCTAGCAGAGCAAATCAACACAATGATTTCAGAGCAGGGCAGGAGGCAGGAGTGAGATTAGAAGTAAGAAGACTTTCTTAATCTATATTAAACAAGAAGGGTTTGATCTCATGCCCTGTTCATAGCCAGATCCTGCAATGCTGGCCAGCAGACAGCCATCAGCAACTGAACTACACCTTCCACAGTCTGGATCTCTGCAGAATAATCTCTAGATCCAAGATCTCTGCATTGTAAAACAGCTACATTACCACAAAAGCTTGCAGAGACTGCACACACTCAACAAAGGGACCTTCTTTTCTGCTAAAGAAATCTAAATTTGGTTCCTCAAATAATAACTAGCACTCTTTAAAAATCTAAATTAGTATTATTTATTGATCAACACAATGTCCAAATCCAAAATACAGTTTGTTGATCTTAAAAGTTGTTCAAAGGAATTATATACAACCAAGAAAATTTTTACTAATTATGTCAATGAGGACAAGAATTTTAAAGCTGTAGGAAGAAAGGCTCAGAATTTCCACCACCCATCTCTGTCCTTTTCATAGAATCCTCTTCTCTGCTAAATGAATGTTGCTGTACAGAATATGTAAGATTTATCCTGATGGTGGACACGAAGCTTTGTATCATGCATTCCTGAATATAGTGCAGTCTCTTTTTTAACATTTTCCTATTTCGGAGCACAATTCTCCTTTTAGCGTGGGAGCCTGGGCTTTGATCTTGAAATGAAAAAATGGAAAAAAATTGAAAGCTTTCCCCATTGTATTCATCCCTCTCTAGCCCAGTTTTATCCATTTGCTGATTTTAACATGTGTTCCTTTTCCCCACCATCTATCAGTGTGAGCAACCAGGCCTGGCTGCTCTCCAGCAGATATCTTAGCACTGAGTTTGAAATGGAATGTAGATTCTCTTACATTTCACTTTCCCAGCAGTGATTTTTCCATAAATACAGATTAGAGAGGGGGTTTGGACCTATCAGGTGTTGCCCAGTACCAGGAGCTCTCTGACCACAAAGGTTTTTTGAGGTGGGAAACCACAAAATCACCTTGTAAGTGATGTTGTTTTGATGGAGTAAAAAACAAGCAGGAGCAGAATTCAGGCAAAACAGCCAGGTCACCTTCTAGGAGAGCCCCAAGCTTGTCTCTGATCCTGTGAAGGGGCACATGTTGGTTCCCAGCGATGGAGAGCAGCTGGCGGGCAGGGGCTGGCACAGCTCAAGCTGCCAAGGAAGTGCACATGGCAGGATGTGTGCCACGACTCTGTGCAACCTCCTGCCCCTGGGGCAAACAGCCCAGGCTGTGCCCAGGCTTGGCCCTCTGCAGCTCAGGGGGCTGAGGAATGGCAGTAGTGCCCTGGGAACATGCAGGAAAGGGATGGAGGCAGGAGGACCTGGCAGTGTCTGTTGGTCTGGGCAGAGATACAGTTGTGACAGAGGGGGAGGAACAACCCTTGAAGTGGAAGGAGGGAAATATTGCAGTAAAAGGGGGAGAGTGAAGGGCAGAGAGTGCCGTAGTGATGGGCTGTGACCCTGAGAACAGCCCAGCATTGAGCATCCCATCCTGGAAACCCTGAAAATTTTGCTTTCAATTCCCATGGGATGCTCTGGGTCTGGCCTGCCCCACAGCTCAGCTGGGCAGGCAAATCCAAACACCAGCAACAGGATTTGCTCTGCTGTTACAGTGTGTGATGTTAGCGGCTCTGGTGATGCCAAGATTTTAGAAAGTTGGCTACCAAGAGCTGGAGCTTGAATGCCACAGATTAAAAGGCAGGTTCCAGATCTGGGTATCTACAGCTTTGTGCAGCGAGTACATTGAAAAAAACCTTCTAAGTTGGTACTTTCTTAGATACTAGTGACTCTTCTTAATAAAAAAAAAAAAATCTCTCTCTCTCTCTGTATATATAATTTTGCCAGGCCAACATCAGTAAAAGGAACTGATCTGCAGGAGATTAGAGCTCAGAGCTCACAAGAACATCACTCTCCTAAGTGGAATGCTACCTATATAATAGCTTACCTGGAAAAAGTTGATGGAGTTCTGAGCAAGACACAGAAAGCAGCTGCTGGGTAAGAAGGAGAAATAAAACCAGGAGAAATAAAGATTTTGCACCAAAGCTTTGTTCTTCCCAAAGTTTCACCCACCTTCGTCAAGTAAAAATGTGGGTTGTTTTTTTGCCTGAAGATGGTATAAGGCAGGATCTGTTCTTGAAGAGGAGCCTGATAAGCCACATATTCAGAATGGGGTACAGATTCTGAGAAGGCCTGTTAAAAAGAATGAAATGAGGAGTATGGAATCTAAAACTGCTGTGAAAAGTAATGTGCACAGGTGGATAGGCGCTGTAAGAAGAGGGGGAGGGAATGGGAAATATTTTATGAGCATCAGAATTTCCTATAACTGTGAATAAGTGGGCTGAAGAAGGAGGAAGATTGATTTCATACCTTAGAGAGGTTGACCTTTGAAGAAAGTTTTATTAAAATCCAATATAATTTTTTCCTCGAATTCACCTTTGCATTGGGATCCTGCCAGTTTAATGTCAGTTAGTTGTGCAGTATCTGTTAATAGATAAAATTATGAGGTGAGGACTGTCCTAGCTGATAGCCATGGAACTTCTAAGTTAATCAGCTTCAAGTGCTTTACTACACTCATTCCAAACAATGATTCATAAACAGTTTTAAAGAGACAGAAAGCTGCTTTTAAAACTGTCAGTACTTTCATGGGGATCAAAAATAAACACTGAAGGTGAAGGGCTGGTCTTTTGCCCTTTCAGTTTCTGAACAGATGAAGGTAGCTTGGAAACGTCTCACTAGGAATTTACTTAAGAATTTTGTGTACTTAGGATTTTCCAAGAAGCAAGTAAATCTTTTTTTTCCTGAAAAGGGAATTCCAGGAAAACTGTTCAGTCTTATTCAAGAGAGATACTGAATGTGAAAAAGTAGATAAAAATGGGGAAAAAAACTCAGTACAAAGAAATAGCTTTTATTCAGTTGGTTTAAACTGGAAGAAGGAGCAATGGAGGGGTGACTGTTTACCAAAATGGTCCAATAAACACAAAAATTCTGCTTTTTTTTTTTACATTCTGATTATCATCAGCTAGGGTAAAAAAAATATCATCTAAGAATTACCAGTGGTGTCTTTCTGAAATAAATGGAAACTCAACTTTATTTAGGCAAAGATCCAGCCAATACCACCTTTTCTGGCTAGTTGCAATGTCCTCTAAGCCAAATCTGCAGCCTTTGGCTCTCCCAGAAATGCTTTTTGTTTACTTAGGAAGGATCAGTGAAGCCTTTACTGTTTTCTAGTTCTTCAAGAAAGTGATGTAGACTCACCTTGAATGAGAAGGGGAGGAAGGATGTTTCCCTGCACTGTTAGTTAATTATTGAGATTGGAAGGTGCCTCAATTTTTTGCAATAAAATCCAGAACAAAATATAATTTTAACATCCCCAGAAGATCTCCCTTGGTTCTTGTCTAAAAATTTAAAACATCCAGGAACAGTGCAGCTCAGTAAGAAGCCATCCATATTTTAAGCTTTCAGGCAATCTCTTTTCTCTGGAGCGTGTGGCTGTGGGTTTCTTATGCCTTTCTGCATACTATTCCTATCAGTAATAGTGTTTTATTCTGAGCCCAGGACTTGGAGAGTTTAATTAGTGACTACCAGGTAACAGACAGAATATCACCTTTAGGAAAGGCACAGGTTAGACGTGTTGATACTGGGGCTGAAGGCAATCTGATTTGAGAAGTGCTGAGTTAACCTGCTGTGCTGTCATGATGTGACAGTGTGAGTGACGCTGACTTCAAAGTAAATGAGTTCAAATGTCTGTGTCTTGATAAATACAATCTGAAAATCCTCCTATGAGAAGATCATGAAACGTATCTTCATTTAAAAACAAACCGAAAAAAACCAACAAGGGTGTTTCTTTTCAGCTGAACAGGAACCTAGTACTTGTACAGACACGAAGAGCTAGTTGAGTGGAAAGATGCCAGGATACGACAGCTGAAGGTTTGACCCTGAATCTTTAAGGGTATTATCCATGGCGGGGAAAAAAGCCAATGGGAATTTCTCTTTGAGCTTGCTCTGCTACAGATCTGGTCCTTCCTCAGATCCTATTAAAGTCCATCGAGTCATGGAGACAGGAATAATGGAAGGGAATGAAGATTCAAGCTGTGTTTGCTCCTGAGACATACCAAGTGGATTTTACACAGTTTGTGCATCCTGTCCATGTAAGGAGTAGTTCACAGGAGACTCAATCTGTCACTGGCATTGAAATGATCACTCGGTTTAAATAGTAAATCACTCATTTCCTCTCCAACTTCTGATTCCTAAAGGTATAATTGCCAAAATAATATAATAAGTGCCTTAAAAGATTAAGCAAAAGGTCATATTAGCATAACAGCTTTCCCAAACTGATGTCAAAATGCTGCATAAAGCTGCACCTTGAAATCCCCCAGGACAGTGCTTTTGGGACTTGCCAATAATACAATTTCACAGAGATTCTTCTGTTTCACAGGTCACAGCTCTTTACCCTGTGATGGACAGATTGAGCCACCCTCATGTACCTGCATATATATGACCCACTTCATTAGAACAGAATGTTTTCTCTAGAACACACGACCCAGTAGGAGCCATTATCTCATGTGCTATTATTAATGCGAAGACTTCAGGCGGCCCCTGCACACAGCAGTGGATCTGTGCAGTCTCAAGAGTAGCCGTAACTAAGATCTTCAGAAGCAGGGATAAAACAGCCATGTCACACAATTACATTGAGTTTGGCAATGGGAAGAAGAGATTTCTTTTTGATCCCACATGACGATTATCTTCCACGCTGGCAAATGAGCACTCGGAGTGACATACTTTTTATTGTAGCTAATGGAACTCAGATTTGCAAAGAAGGTGATTCTGCTGTGTGACCATATTATCTAAATTGCTTTGTTGCCAACGCATAAAAAACTGAATATAAAATTGCCTGAGCATAATTGAGTGCTGACTCACCCCCCGATTAGGGTAAATGCTGCAGCGTTCCAGGGTGTCTTGGAGCTTTCTATAGTCTCACAATCCTATGTAAAATCTGATTGATTTTTTTCCTCCTCCAAGCAAACTTATGTTTCATGCTCCTGTTTGAGGCTAGATGCTACAAATCCAGCTGCTGTCACAAGACATCTTCCCCCTGCTTCGTTATCTTGATCAATTTTCTGCTGAAATTCTCATCTTTCATCCTGGCTGGTGCAGTTGCCTCCCTTGTGATTATTCCAACTCCTGGCTCTCCATATTCATAGTCACTCTCCGAGCTCCAACACTAACTCTCTAGTTTCTAAGGCTACATAGCTGAGGATGTTTTCTCACAAAAAGCTTTTCCATAAATTCCCACAATTTCATTTTAGTCTAATCCGAGGCTGCATACACACGACACTGCTCAGAGCAGACTTTTAATAAAAGTACCCGCATACATGAGCAAGAAAATACAGACCCAAGTATTTTAAAAGGAATATTTTTAATCTTGAAAATAGCCGCATACCCATTAGGTGTAACTGTGTGATTATCCTTAAAACCAGAACAATTCTCAGGTTTTGAAATTTAAGTAGAAGAAGGGCAATTGTAAGAAGCAGTGCCAGAGACCTGAGGTGAACTGAGCCGTGGATACTGGGCAGAGAGCTCAGATTTAGCTGACTGTGGCAATAAGTCAAACTAGTACTCATGCCTTGGGTGATCTCTGTCTCAACTCTCCCTCAAAAAGTGAAAAGAAAGAGCAGAAAAAAGGCTATGACCTAAATGAATTACAGCAATTATTAACCAGCCATCCCACCTACAAGGATTTGCAAAAGAAGCCAGCCCTGAGCTGGAGGATCTGGGAGTGAAACCGGTCATGAAAGTGGCAGAAATTGATTTTGTTTCCAGCTATCTATGAACATCTCCTTTCTGGCTGGCTGAACTATTGCATGAGCAGCTGTTGAAAACTGAGTAAGGAAGAGGCTGAAATTTGTGTCCGTTATATGTGGGACTGGTTTCGTTTCAGAAAATAAAGAGTATTTATTCACACGTCGGGCTTAGATTCTCCAGAAGCACTTGCAGCTGCACAGCCCAACCTTGTTCCTTACCAGGAATTTTAACTTTTGTTGTCTGGTAAATTGTTTGCCCCAAAGAGGATAAATCCCATTTATCTCCAGCTTCAGGGAGATAATAATGCAATTGTTCCTTCACACCAGGAGATCTGCTCCCTGGAAGTTTTCTTCTGAGTTGGATCATATTTTCTCCAAGAGCTTCCCTCTGTAGAATAAAAAGAAATTTAGTTGAAATGTGTTTCCAGAGACCAGCCCTTAAGAATAAAAGTGATTTTAAAAAATCACCATAAATATAGTAAGGGGGAATAAATCTAAAATTCAGAACTGATCTAAAGCTGGGTCAGAATCCAGCTGGAATTAAGGATCTGGTCTTTTTTGGTTGATCAGCACAAAGGCTGTACCTTTGCAAAATAAAGGCACATTTAAAAGATGTAATGGGAAAAAAAAGAGGAATCTCTAATGGTGAAGAAAGCAGCACATTCTGAGATTTAAAAAAATGCTGTCTGAACTCTTCAAAGATAGGAATGAAGTACATAAAAACATCCATGGCTTCCTCAGACAGGTAGTGTTGGTTGTTACTCCCAGCCCAGGCTGCATTTGACAGCTCTCTCTCACTTATATTGCCAGAAGAGTGCTTTGAAAGCCCATTATTCATATCCAGATTGTTCTTGCTAAATGTTTGACAGCAGCCTGCCCAAGTGACATCCAAATGGGGACAATTAATTGTTAATGTCCCCGATTCAGCTGAATCAGGGATGTGCCTAGATGACAAGGAAGAACATCACTGGAAAGACTCAAGGGAGGCACCAGGGGATTTGCCGAGGGGAGCGATGGATTTGATGTCTGCAGCCACTCCAACATTTAACCTCTTCATCTACAGCAACTGGTGGGTTACTCAGCTGCCATTTACTGTTATCCTGCCAGGAGGAGTGTGGGCAGAGCAAGGAAGCAGAGCACCCTTGGCTGAAAGTCCCAGCTCATTCTGCAGCAAAGATAAACCCTCGAATGGAAATTCTTCAAAGGGATGAGGCCGGGCAGACCGTCACTATGGGTGTCTTGGAGCAGGCAATCAGTCCTCCCTTTAATAGACAGAGATACAAGATGGTCAGGGAAGAGCATGCTTCTTAAATGTGTTGGAAAAATGAGGCTGGGACATCGGTCATCCCTGAGCCACAAAGCGCTGGAGGTTCGTGAAGAAGCAGCAACACCTTCTCAAACAGGAGCAACTCTGCTGGTTCTGCCCTGCGGCTTGTGCTCTAATCTATAACTAATGAGTGTAAAGGCCCTGACAAAAAAAGCTTCCACAGAATCCCTTTTCTAAGGCCCTTGATTTTACTGGAACATGCACAGCAGTAAAATTCATATAGCCAACAGGAAAGCCATGTCCTGGCCTGACCCTGCTGCAGAAAACAGCAAAACGAAGGGGCAGGGATTTGGGGTCACATTTGGGGAGGATCCATGATTCAGCAGTCTGTTTACTAAATCTCCTGTAATGTGTCATGTAATGAAGGAGTGGGGCAAACACCTGCAGCTCCAGGCTGCTGCTTCATTGTGAAAAGGTACAACCTGGGCAGTGACGAGCATCTGAGGAATAAATGACTCTCAATTAGGACAGTAGGTCAGAAAGAGCAAGATGATTCATATCCAGGACATACTCCAACCCTCCACAATAACACTCAGCAATTCTGTTCAGCTTTTCTCCTTCAAAGCACCCGCAAGCACCCCATCCTTTCCATGGCACTGGCAGGTAACAGGCAGAGAGGCTTGGGTGTGCACTGGGACCTGCTGATTCCTGAAATAATTGAGCTAAGCTGGGAAAAAATGCCTTCCACAGCAACAGGAAGGAACGAGACAGCTCTGTCCTAGTCAGAGCATGCCACTGTTTGTTTAGAAATCATGGGACATAAAGATTCACACCCCAAAATTAATAAATAACGTACCCAGAATTAATAGCCTCTTTTAGGGAGCTGTCTGCATGCAGTTTTCCCAGGAGTAAGCAACAGGTCGTGACAGATGGGATTTAGGAGTGCTTGGCTCCTAGGTTAGCACCCTGACAATGCCTCTGCTCAGCTGTGCAAATCATATTTTACTTGCTTGGCTGTGAGTTGCTGGGCAGTGGGATGTAATTTTCCATGCTTGCTGTTGGCACTGGGTTTTACCTTTACTTGAATCTGACAGTGCAAGCTCTGTCAACATTGTTTCAGCTCTTGGAAAATAATAATTAAGAAGCCTGGGTGAAAGGCATGTATTAGTACCCAAGAATTCATGGCCAGCTCCACTTTAACCTAGTCACCACAGTTTACTACTCTGCCACAAAATGTCTTTTCCAGGTTTACCTGAAGACTGGGATATCAGAAAAATGTAGGGGTGCCAGACATACATTGGGTTGACTTTGATCTCTCTAAAGACAAATCTTTTAAAGTTTAGATCAAGGAATCTTTTAATGAAACAAAGAAATAGTGCCACTTATATCAGTTCCAGATATAAATAAATCTGCTAGAAATAAACAGGAGCAAGGCAAAAAGGAGACAGCCACGCTCTGCAATGTCAGTCCAAAGTGACTGTCTGATGGATGATGATGATATGGCTGGCTGGGAAAAAAAGTCAGTTTAAAAGTCTTGCTGCCAGCCATCTGGCAAATCTTCCAAAGGATATTGCTGTACAGCAGCACTGAATTGGTACCTGCTTTGCATCTCCTGCTACCAAAACAGACTATTTACTCCTTTAATGTAGTGAGGATTTTGAAATCTCTACTATGACTCTCACCTTAGGGACTCATTGTAGCCCTCCCCACAGCCAGTTCTCTCTTCCCTGCCCCCACCAGTCTGCCATGGATGCAGAATCTTATCCCAGGATCCTTTAGGATGGTAAACCTCTCTAAGATCGAGTCCAGCTATAATCCTGCACTGCCAAGCCCACCACTAAACCATGTCCCCAAGTGCCACATCTGCAAGTCTTTTAGGTATCTCCAGGGATGGTGATTCCACCACTGCCCTGGGCAGCCTGTTCCAATTATTGGCAGCCCTTTCGGTGAAGAATTTTTTCCTAATACCATCACAGGATCACAGAATGGTTGGGGTTGGAAGGGACCTCTGTAGATGTCTGATCCAGCCCCGTGCTAATGCTGGCTTACCCAGAGCAGGTTGCACAAAGTAGAGATGCTTTTAAAAAGATCTTCCCAAAGTAAAGATGCTCTTGGGCACTCAGGGGGTCACTAAGACACAGAGCACACCTGACTCCATCCAGGCTATTCCAGACCCTCTACCCATGCACAGCTTAGGGTGCTGTTCCCTTGGCCTGCAGGGGAGGCAGAAGTTCACAGCACTGGTATTTGTGGCACATCCATCCTCTTGCTCCAGAGGCATCATTACTTCATGCTTGGAGCTGAAGGGCCACATTTCATACATCTGAACAGTATAAGGCTGATTTTCATAGCTGAGTCATTTGGACTCTGTACCCCAGAAGGCAACAGTAAATATAACCACTGGCCATTTCCTAATTAACATAAAGCTATAACAATTTAATATCATTTCAAAAAACCCAAAAACCACTCCATGAAAACTAAAAATCTCTAAAGAACAGGCTGTCTGGACGAATATTAATGATTTTTTTTTTCCTGTTTCTTCAGCTCCTCCCAGTTGGTTCATAATCAGCTGCAACAGAGTCCACAACCCTCCTGAGTTGTGATGAAGCACAATGGCTTGAGGCCATGGAACTGGGAGTACTGGCCCATGGATAACCCCGACTGAGGGGCAGCTGGAGATCCTATCTGGTGACCAGGCACTCCTGGGCTGTAACATGGGCCCAGTAAAAGCTATTTTCAGCCTAAATGATCTTTGATACTGAAACTAGAGTTAACCTGGATGGTGAGCGGAGGAGATCATCTGCTCTGAGAAATGAACTAAGGGAGAAGGGGGTGGGAGAAGAGTGGGATCATAACAAAGGAGAGGGACTCTTAAGGGAGAGGAATTAATTTGGAAACATGCAGTGATGGAAAAAGGAACACAGGAAAAACTGATGTTGCATCTCCCCGCCACTCCCTCTCAGGTCCCTGTCCCCCCTCAACTTGCCAACCACATTTGTCATTTGTAATTCTCAGCCTTCTTAGATAGAGGGGGCTAAGCAGCAAAAGCTGACTCAGAGCAGCTCCTCTCACCTTTGCTACTGCTAGGTTTAGTAATTTTTAGTAAATTTGGTTTGGTTGTTAATAAGAACTCGATTCTAATTTCACCATGTGCAGCAGTAACTTGTTAACAAGCTGCTCCAGGAGATCTTTATAGGACAGTGGAAACCAGGGAGAGGAAATAATTACAGTGTTTCCACCTGTGGTAGTCTGCTTCAGGGTAGGTATAAATAGATCCATAAGTGTTTGTTCACTTAAAAGTTCAGCCCAACTGCTTTCTCAATTGCCAGCAGCAGAAGTAATGGATGGGGGCTTTTTCTTTAAAAATGAGGGCAAAGATCATCTACTAAATACCACCCTCTTTTCCTCTAGACTGCAAGTAGCGTTTAAAAAGTTACAGAATTTTTACCAAAACCAGATGTTGGGTGTATAAAAGTACAGGCAGTTTTAAAAAGTCATTCCATTTCTTTGGAAAGGGAAGGACAATTAGATCAGAAAACTCAATTCAGCTTCAGAACAGAGGAACTTAATGGAGGAAAAAAGAGAAAGAATTCACATTTCATTCACTTGCTGCATCCAAAAAGCTCTGGACTGGTGCATGCAGAGAGTAACTCCCTTTAGAGCATCATCACAAGCTTTGAGAAAGCAGTTGCTGAAGTGTCTGAAAGTGCCCTGTTTCTTGTCCTCTGCCCTCTGAAGAGCAGAGGGGGCACAACACAACGCCCAGATGGGGTGGAACTCAGGTCCCAGTAGGTTATGGGGACTTTGATCTGTGAGCTGGGCATCTGCAGACACTTGCATCCATCTTGAGCATCCCAGAAATAACCTACCTGACTCAAAGAAGGTTTGAAGGCCTCTCCTCAGGGCCCAGCCCACCTTGGTGCAGGAAGAGGAAGAGCCCGTGTGGGTGGCCTGGACCTCTCTCCAGGAGCAGCACTCCCACAGCTCCATCCACTCGTGGCTGGAACCCAAAGCCCTGCCAACATCCACTTTTCCCTGCACCAAATTGTTTAAATAAACTTCCCCAGTGCGGGCTCCAAGAAATGCAATAAACATCAGGAGCTCAGCAAATGGGCTGCCTGGAAGGGCATTACCAGGGCTTTCTAGGCAAATGTGCTGCCTCTGGCCTCCCACACTGAGGCCTCACCTTGCACTCCATAACAGCCCATCAGTGCAATACCCTGCTTCTGCCTATTGTTCAAGCTGCAGGTATCACATTGAACCAAACAATAGCTAAGAAACAAAAGACCTTTGAAGTGACTTGTGGTGTCTGCTGGGCACCAGCTGCCCCTTTTGTGTTCTACTGTGTCTTCGGTCCCGATGCTCTATGCTTGGGTCTCCTGGGTCCCATTCAGCTGCAAAAGCCCAAAACTACAGTGAGAGGAACAATCTAATCTGGTAGGGAAATAAAACAGTTGATTACTCATAAAAGCAAAAGGGACAGATATTCGAAAAGGAAAATAGCAGAGCAGATTCAGATGTGAGTCCTACCACAGGAGTGCCTGGAGAAGTAGCGAGTTCTGCCACACTCTTCCACGAGCCCCCAGCCAGCTTCAGCGGAGCCAGGACTCAAACCTGTGGTTTCAGGTAGCCTTAATAAGGCTTAGATCTGAAAACCACTCTTCTGCATGCCAGGGGATGTGGTGCCATGTGGCAGCCTTGGCTGCTTCAGGCTGCCCTGAAGCATCCGAAGGAACATGTTCATGAGTGACAGCCCAAAGCAGTGGGACAGAGCTGTGTGCAACCACAGGAGCTGGGCTCTGCTGGAGTCTGAGTCAGCCTGAGGGATAAGGAGCGGCTCCCAGGTTTCCCATGGGGAGCTGACTCCAAAATCAACTCTTTTGAAGGCAACAACAGGACAAGACCCTGGGCAGCACAAGGATTCATGTGTGGCTCTAGGAGAGGAGGACAGGAGGCTGAGCCCAGTCAACTGAACACTCACCTTTCCCTGGAGGGGCAGCAGGTGGAGTCAGTGGCTGCTCTTCAGGGGAAGAAGGACCCCAGACTGGCTCAGACACCCCTGTGATGGGGAGGGGTGGGGTATCATCCTGGGACTGATGGGACCCCCTCAAACCCAGCTGTGGCACTTGGGGCTGTCACCTCTGTGCTCCCTTCTCTCTTCCCGAGAGAGGCCAGTGGAAATCTGAAGAAGAGAGATTTCCTTTACTCAAGGATTCCTATTCAGAGCTACAGCTATTGACAGATTTCTTCTATTCCTATGCTTGGCAGAAGCTGATAGTATTTATTGAGCTGATCGCAGGCACCAGAGCTGGATCCTGACTCCTGATATGCAGGCAATCATCAGAGCCTGTTGTGTTTGCATGAATGTACTAATCCTGCCTCTGCTTCCTGAATGCATAAAGTGATGTATAGGACCACTCAGCTCTGAGACACTTGGAGATGGCTGCAGAGGGCGAGACAGTATTTTTAATATGGAGAACTCCAAGGCAAGCTATTTTGGTACCTCAGGATCATTAACATTTTTGAATGTCTGAGAAGCTGCTAACATTTATAAGACATTACAACCAAGATTCATTCTCCCAAATGGAGAAAGAGCTCCTATTTTTCACATACACTCTAGATATTGATAATTTTCTCATTTTCTGATATGACAGGGCTTGGGGATTTTTTTCCCCACTGAGACAAGATGACTGACAGACGGAGATGAGAATTTCTCATAAAGAGAAGCAATGCATTTTTGCACAGCCGAGGCTGGAAGAAAGCAATAATTGTCCTAATGCACAGGCACAGCCCTCCCGAATGGCTGATGATTTACTTCAAGAGTCAGTCATTGCTGACCAGAATGCCAGGCATGTCTTCCCAAGCCAAGATGTGAGCTGAGATCAGTTCAAACAAACCCCTCAACCCTCTGCCCATCTGCTGTGCTGCTATTGGGTGGTGAAGGCTGGTCCTGGGTGGTGATGCCAGCCTGGGATACCCCAACCATGGTGGGTCAGAGCAGCAGAGCTTCACCAACACCTCTGCCATGGTGAGCTCAAGCCACTGTCACAGAGGTGGCACTTGGCACAGGCTTAGCTCAGTTGTAGGGTTTGGTCTGGCACAGCCTGGTTTTAGGTAGCAGGGGGGCCACAGAGGTGGCTCTTGTGAGGAAGCTGCTGGAAGATTCCACCATGTCCGGCAGAGCCAGCTGATGGCTCTGAAGATGGACATGATGCTGGCCAAACCTGGGCCAGTGAGAGAGGTTGGTAACACCTCTGTGATGACATATTTAAGAAGAAAATCAAAACAAAGTCACAAGATTTTGGATTCTAGTCAGAGAAGAGGAGGAGGTGAGAACATGTGAGGGAAACACCATGGTGACACCAAGGTCAGTGAAGAAGGAGGGGGAGGAGGTGCTCCAGGCGCCGGAGCTGAGATGCCTCTGAGGGCCGTGGTGAGACCAGGGTGGAGCCCCTGCAGCCCCTGGGGATCCCCGGGGGATGCAGAGATCCACCCGCAGCCCTGGGGATCCATAGGGGGATGCAGAGATCCACCCGCAGCCCCTGGGGATCCCTCGGGGGATGCAAAGATCCACCCGCAGCCCCTGGGCATCCCCGGGGGATGCAGAGATCCACCCGCAGCCCTGGGGATCCCCGGGGGATGCAGAGATCCACCCGCAGCCCTGCGGGAGGTGCCCGTGCCGGAGCGGGTGGGTGCCTGCAGGACGCTGGGATCCAGGGGCAGTCCCGGTGCAGAGAGGGCCCTGCTCCCAGGCTGGAGCAGCCTGGCCTTGGAGCGCTGCACCCTGTGGCAGACAGAGCCCGGCGCAGCAGTTTTGGGGGGCTGTGTGCCCGAGGGAGGGGCTCACGCTGCAGCGGGGGCGGTGGGGCTGCTGCTCCTGAGAGCGGACCCACGCCGGGGAAGTTCAGGAGAGCTGTCTCCCGTGGGAGGGAACCCACGGCCTCACAGGGGAAGATTCCTCTCCCGGAGCAGCGAAGGAAATCTCGGTGATGGACTGAGCAAACCCCCGTGCCCTGTCCCCCTGCGCTGTCGGGGGGAAGGAAGGAGGGGCTGGGGGGAAAAGGTGTTTTTGAGGGGTTATTTTATTTCTCATTATCCTCCTCTGATTCTGTTAGTAATAAATTCACTTTGTAACTTTAAGTTAAGCCTGGTTTGCCCTTGAAACGTTTCTCTGGGTCCTTATCTCACTCATGAAGCATTAGTTAATCTTTTTTTCCTTCTCCCTCCTCTGCCCAGCTGTGGCAGGAGAGGGTGAGGGAGTGGCTCTTGTGGGTGCCTGGTGCTGGGCGAGTGTCAAACCACAACAGGGTCATTCTCAGCAAATGCTGGGGTGCTTGGAGAGACCGGGGAACTTGGGACAGGAGTTAGAGCTGCCACTGCAAAACCCATCTGGAATCTGCCTCAAAAAGAAACAACAAAAAACACCAAAACCTCCTCGAAACAACAACAATAATAAAAAGAAAAATCAAAACAACCAGACAAAACCCCCAAACCAAAGCCAGAGAAACTGCCTCCAGCTCTTGGGCCAGGACAAAGCCTTGGAGTGGCCATTCTCAGCGTCACCACCACTTCTGTCCCCGTAGAGCAGCCGAGCAACTTTGCTTCCTGCAGGGATCCTTTGGAACCATCTAGCTTTTCCCATGCTAGGCCACATCTTGCAGGGTTGTAGCTGTATTACTGGTACACAAAAGCCAAAATATGCATCCCTCTACCTGCTTTCTTCCCAACCTCCTCTTCCAGCTGTTCTCCTCCTCGCTATCTGCATATTCTGTTCTTCTCTGCTGTTTCTAATAGCTTCTATCTATTCCAAGTCCCATCCTACTCAGCTCTCATTAAACCCCAGACCTTGTGCAGAGCTTTTCTGCATTCATCTCCCAGCCAGCTTTTGTCTCTTTGACATCTAGGTTCTCTTTGTTTGTGCTTTTCTCTCTGGATCTGGGAATTATTCTGGTTCTGTTGATGCATGGATCCAGGCCCTGATATTTTGTTGAACTCCGTGGGATCTCTTCTGCTTGACAGGTGCAGTGGTGGGTATGACTGCTCCCTGCATCAGCAGCACCCAGCGTGTTGCAAAGGCCTTGAGAAGCTGATGTGTATCTGAAGCAGTAGGAAACTTATCCTCTGCTAGACATTGGCTTGAGAGACATTATCCCTGGCAGATACCAGTTCCAGGAGACGTTTTCCATGGCATTCCTGCCCAGGAATAGATCTTGACTTCATCTAACAGAGGAGCTGATTGTACAAATCTATGCTGCTCACTGGAGGATGGCATGGCCAGAGCAAATGGCATGGGGTGACTACTGCCATACCTGTGGTGTTCTACCTGCTCCTGCTCATTTTCTGATGGCATGTTTTGCTCTCCTGATGCCTCAGCTCAGTATCTCGATAAAAAACTTTGGATCTGAGCAGCCCCTGCCGGCAGCAAGTGCTCCCCCTGGAGCACAAGGGGTCCCGGAACGCGTGCACCCAGCAGAACTTTTATTTGGAAAACAAAAGATATTGACTATTCATAAACCTCAGCTTAGAGCAAGGCAAGGCCAGCAGGAAAAAACGCCACCGTGGGTGAGTGAAGGTGCTTAGTGAGGAGTAGGGCATTGTGGGTTTTCAGCCCTGAATTACGGGGCAGCAGTGAGCAAGTGGCTTTGCCTTTTCTTTTTTACCTCCTACTGATTTAGTCTGGAGGCATTTCAGCAGCACTTTCTCCTGTTATATGGTGATAAAACCCTGGGCTCAATAACTGAGATCTGCTGTCTGGCATCAGAGCAATACAAATAACAATAAAAGAAACAAAATAGTGGTGAGTCAGGCTGGTTTTCACTTGGAAAAACATCAGTTATCCTTATTACTCACCAGCTCTGTTGTCTCCTCCGGGGGACTCTGCTGGCCACCATTGAGGCTGCAGTTGAGGAGTTGAGCAAAATACAGGGAGGCTGTATTTTGCTCAGGTCCTCCTACAAAAGGTTCTCCCTGAGGTTTTGGAGGATTGGTGGTTGCATATCCACATCAACAGGACCAGGACTATAAGCAGCCTTTTTGCAGAGCAAAAGCCTTTTAGCAGCTAAGCCCAGTGGAACCACATGGCTGAAGAATGACACAGCATGGAGAGGCCACAGCCCATGGTGGGATGGACAATCCTTGAGGGCCACGTCTTCACCTGGGGGGGAAAAAACAGAGAAGGGAGCCTGGACGGGGGCCACCCTGGCCCTAGGCTGGCTGAGGTCACCCATGGGCTCCTGAGCCATGGCTCTGTTGTGCCCCACAGAGCATCATCACAACAACCCTGATGCATCCAAAACACAGACAAGCGGCCAAGTCCAGCTGGAAGTTGATTACTGCTATTGAGATTTGTATTTATTAATTTGTAGCCCACTTGCTTTCTTTTGGCACCAATTTTCTCTGCAAGTGAAAAATTTCCCCTGAATCACTGCGTGTTATTTCCACTTGTCAAGATAAAGGTTAATGAAATACCAGTAACTGCATCACAAATCCAGCTCCATATCTATCCAGGATTTTATATGGCAAGTTATACTGCACAGTCTGTTCTTAGAAAAGGCTGTGATTAAAAAAAAACCAAAACTGTCAGAGGTCAAGAAATTAATGGTTGGAGCAGCATAACCTCTGCCCTTCACTCCTCACATCTCACCTGCAGGACAAGGAATAAAAAACCTCCTGGAACTGGCACAAACAAGTGTGGGACGAGATTTCCTCCAACACACAAGATTCTGCAGGACTGTGGTATTTTAACAGCTTTTTCCTTTGCAAATGTTGCCTGTATCTAGATAATGGTTACTTGGATATTTATACACTATGTAAATTATATATAAATACCCAAATGCCATAGAATCATAGAGTATCTTGAGTTGGAAAAGACCATCAAGTCCTATAAATATATATAGAATTTAGAAGCAACGTAATGCTATAATTGACATATATCTGTCTTCAAAGAGATTTGCACCAGAGAGAATTTTACATACTTGCTGCAGAGAGATTTTCATGCCATGAATGTGAAACCACCAGGACTGGCTGAAGGACACTCTGTGCCCAGGGACTGGGGAGCTGAGAGCAATTTTACTGCTGCAAACACCCCTTCAAGATCCACCGGCACGGCCTCACTCCCCAAGTTAAACACTTGGAAAAACAGAAGATGCCCCCATCCAGAAGCAGTTGGGGCACGTGAGGTTTCAGGAAGGAAGGGAGGAGCTGCTTTGTTTTCTTCCTAGGGAAGGCCAGCGATGGGATGAGTGTCAGGAGCTGCCATTTGCGGTGAGTCAGGAGATTGGCATGGGGTGGTTTGCGTTAATACCGGCTTGAACACATGCCAGAGAGGATTTCCAAAATTCACAGCCAGTTATTTCTTGTCACAGAGTTAAGAGATCCTATAGCCTGTTCTTCCACTCCGAGGCATACGATCAAAAGCCTGCAGAGGTTATTCTGAGAGGTTTGTTTGTTCTGTAAATATGTATTTAAAATCTTGAATACAGATGACTAAGTTTGAAGAAAAAACCCAAAAACTTCTAAGAGAGCAAACCCTCTCACAGAGAATCTTATCCCTCCTTGGAGGTGGATTAAAAAAGCATTGTTATGAAATCCCAGTGCAGATTTTATTATGGGCTAAATCAAAATGCTTTGGAGTTTTTGGACTTCAGATCTGAAGTTCAGCGTTTCAGCCCATATGCTCCATATAAAAGTAAGATAAAGGAAAGGATGTACTTTTTCTTCCTTTTGATATGCAAAGATTCAGATGAAATGCTTCCTTTCCAATTTGCTTTTTCAGTAGAAATTCACTAGAGATCCTATCAACATGAAATACCTTGTGAAGCCCGAGGGGCTGCTGAAATGATGGATGACATCAAGAGCCAAAAGAACACGTACAAAGCGTCTGCAGAAAGAGATCCTTAATCAGTCTGTGAAGCCTGTTGATTTGTTGCCAACTACTTAACTTAAAGCTTGTGTTGTCATATATCTAACTTTAAAATTTAATGAACCAGTTGGAGAAAGGAAATCTCTCTTAAAAAATTCAGTCGTGTCCCTTCAGCTGCAGTGTGAGCAATAACACACTTCATTGGATACTCTCGGCAAGTCCCTCGTTAAAACAGTAGCACCAGATGAGATCTAATTTTCCTAATATTTGTAGACTACAGTGCAAGAAGGAAAATAATTGAGATTTTATGTATTCCTGAAGAATAGGTAAAAAAAACCAAACCAACAAAACAGTGAAAGCTGCTCCCCAGTTTATATGCTAGACATCTTTCATTTACAAGTACTTTACTGCTGAAATTGAATGTCAATATTATTTTTCTTTTTAAAAAAATTTTGCCCACTAGATGGCTGTAATTGTTATGGCTGTGCTTAATTTTTGGTATCAAATTCCCATCTTTAAAAAAAACTGCTCTTCCTTTTTGTTATCCTTCAGCACCCGCGCTCACTTCTCCAAGGCAATGTTTGAAACGATGGGATCGTCACCTTGGAAATTTCAGCTGTTTATAGGAAATTTAGGTGTTCAAAATGGCCACTGCAATAGGCTTGTATCACATCTAAGGCACAGAAATCCACCACCATTTTGAAAGATAAAGTGGGAATTAATTTTTCATTATTGAAAGAAATACTTTTTTTTTACTATTACAAGGAATGATCAAGGACTCAGAGCCTTTCAGAAAGACTTTCCAGTAACGTGGCATTTAATGCAAGCAGCTTGTGATTGCTGTTGGAGCACAAAAACATTGTAAATCTGATGAAGGAGAGCCCAGGAGGCAGGATTGAGCATCTCCCACGTCCTAGATTCAGCAGAGGAGCTGATGTGAAAAAGAAGGATCTGCTGGAAAGAAAGCTCAAACGATGTATCACAGGGAATACAATTTCCTTGCTATTTGCACGGGCTCTAGTCCAGGAGCAGCAGTGGGTCTGGATAGTGGATTTGCAAAGTGTTTGCTGGCTGTGGTTTCTCGTGGCTGCAGTTTTCCAGAAGATCCACCCAAAGGAATAACCACATAGGCTCAGGTACAGAAGAAGACCTTCGCCATTCAGCCAGCGAGCAGGGCACCAATGCTTCCTCTGAACAGAAAGGCCTGAATATAGACATCTACATGTCTTTGACAGCTCTTCACTACAAGATATGAAAAGGGAACTGCCTGTCTCCTTTTTTAAGCCAAACACAAGTTTTTAGCAGCATGCAGAGATATTTGTAGGAATTCTCCACCAAGCATGAGCCAGTACGGAATCACCAAGGCATCGCTGCAGCCCCTCGGGCACGGTGCATGGTGCTGCCAGCAGCACATAAATCTGCCCTTAATGGGAATTACTTCATTTTCAATGAGGAGTTTGCCACCAGTTCAGCACTGCACCAAAGGGGTGATCAGGGGCCACCAGGTTTTTTAAGTGCAACTTCATTAAGTGTCTCTGAAGAGGGTTTGTTCAGCTGGAGCGAGAGCAGCTCAGTTGGGGCACTGCCTATGCCTCACCTAAAATCATCCCCCAGCACAGCACTGAGCTCTGTGGATCATCTGGAAGAGAAGAGAGAGCACCTCCGGCAAAGGACGTGCTGTGATAAGATTTGATTCAGAGAAATTCAGGCCAGCTGCAGTGCACCGGTTTAATACCAGTCAAGTAGATAATTTCACTTATTGCTCACTCTTCCAGAAGTACCATGCCGAGGTGCTCAGAGGGCCCAGCTGCAGTCAGACCAGAGCATCCCCCTGCTCTACCTGGATTTCTTCCTAATTCAGTAGAACTGAGCACTCTCTTTCTGTGTAGGCACAAGTAGATCCACGCCAGCACGTGAGTCCCATGTGCTGTGTGTTTGTCAGCCAGAGGCTGGGCACAGCCCCTGCCCCTCTGGATCAGCTCCAGGAGTTGTCCCCAGCCCCACCTTGACCCAGCTGTTTTGTCATGGTGGGTGTGGGGTCTGGTTTGCCTTCAGTCTTTTCCTGGCACATGCAAATCCAGCCTACCTGGATATTTAAATCAAGTTCATTGTCATGCTAGCTGAACACCTTATAAAGGGATGTTAATCAAGAAAGAATAATGAGCCTTCAAATTCCCCTAAGTTGTAAGTGAGGACAAAGTGCTCAAGTAAAACATCTCTCATTCTAAATGGGTCCTTATTTCTAAGTCTTTGACATCCACAAAACAGGGTAAAGTAAACACTGAGACAAATGGATGAAAAAAGCTAAGTACTCCTCAGGAAGATGGACATCTGTTTTACCCTCTCTTCTTATTCCCTTCAAAGCGATTCCTGCCATCATCCTGTGAAACAATCTACGTAAGTCCCTGGAATTCAAGACACTTCTTTGAGATCTTCTGACTCACCAACTTTTCTGTTTTCCTGTGTCTACAGTGAATCTTGCTGAACAGGTTGAACCAAAATGATCTTCTTGCAAACATTCTGCAAATAGATCAATGCCATATCCTGTATCAAACGTCCTGCCTGGAGCCCACTGAATAAATGGATGTCTTTACTATAAAATTATAAACCAGAACTTCATGTGGCATCATACCCATATAGATTTAAAATAATTTAGCTTTCAGCAAAGATTTTTCAGCATTGCAATAAGAGCAGTATAAATAGCCACAGTCTCTGAGCATTGCAAAGGACAGGGATTAAGGTCAGCAGCCACACTGCAGTGGTTTGCCTTTGAAGACCGTCTGGAGCAGACTGTGGAAGGTGCAGGGCACCCGGGGCTCCCATTCAGTTGTGATGAGGTTGCAGATGCCTTGTGCTTCCTGATAATCACTCTGGAGGGATTTGATCAAGAAACAGATGTGTGGAAACCTGCAAGACACTTTTGAATAACAGAAGCTCTCTTGCACAGAGGACGAGGCTGGTTCAAGACCACGGCACCTGCTCCTGCATGGAGCAAAGTTCCCTCCTTGTTCCATGTTGTCCCAGTGGAGCACAGCTTCCCACCAGCTCACCTCCTCAAAGGAAACCCCACACCACAGGGGTTTGCTGGATAAACAACGAGTCACCCCTGAGATACCAGCACTGGAGAGAAATAGAGGAAGAGCTGCAATGGGTGCTCCTCATCTCATGTGACTCACCCCAAGACAGTGTTTGGGTACTGGGTATTTTTAAAGCTGACAGAGGGCAGGTTTAGATTAGGTACAAAGAGGAAATTCTTCCTGGTGAGGGCGGTGAGGCCCTGGCATGGATTGCCCAGAGGAGCTGTGGCTACCCCATCCCTGGAAGTATTCCAAGTCAGGTTGGATGGGGCTTGGAGCAACCTGGTCTGGTATAAGGCATCTCTACCCATGGCAGGGGGTTGGAACTGGATGAGTTTTAAGGTCCCTCCCAGACCAAGCCATTTTGTGAGTCTCTTTGGGAGAGTGACACACATAAGATGCTGAAATACATTCAGGTACCCCAGAGAACCATCTGAATTGTGCTAGAGATACCCAGCTCAGAGTCAGAGCTGGAGCAAGCCATGAAGGCTGACCCTGTTGGGTCAGATGACTGCTCACTTTCTCAGGCTGAGATGTGCTCGCTCAGGAGCCAGAGCCCCCACAGCCAGGGGGAGGATCTGCTCGACATCCCTGTCGTCAGATGGGCCTTGGGGTGGGTCACATGTTTTCGGAGAAGGGACTCTGTCACCTTCATTAGTCTTGTGTGGGAATTGCTCTGAAACAAAGCATTTTGTGAACCCGAACAAAAACACTGGGGAGCGCTCAGCAGCGAATTCTTTTGCATGCTGCCTTTTTGTTTTGTATGATTTCCAACGTTTTTGGCAAAAAACATTTCCTCTGACTGTTTTCCTTCTAGAAACAGCCTTCTTCCAGACAGGGCTGCTCTGCCACTATTTAGCTGGGTAGACACGGGGCTATTTAAAACACAGAGCTGGAACACTGGCAAAACACTTGTCTCATTCCAAGACAAGCAGGGAAGGGGAGAGTGCTCATCGCCGGGTGCAACCTTGCTCGTCCCTGGGAGGTTTGTGCCTGCGTCACGCCGATTTGTGCTGAATTTAAGGCTTCTGGGGATGAAATCTGTGGCAAAATCTGACAAGATTTTTTAGAAGCTGCTAGTTCACAGCTCTGAGTATTTATGATTTTTGGCTGCCAGCTCTCGCACACGTTACGGTCAGCAGTTTAATTATTTACCGGGCTCTGTACAGCGCCGTTCAAGCAGCAACCATCAAATCTGACGTTTTGATAATGCGAGGGTAATTGGGTTATTTTTTTTTTCTTCCCCTCCCACCAGCTCCAACCCCCTATTCTGCTGGGAGATGCAGAGTCATAGCTCTGCTGGCTTGGCTTCCCGCCACCTCGCTGCTCCTTTAAAACCCCATACCTCCCATTGAAGGAACTCGCTGTCCTGTTCGCCAGCAGGACGTCAATGTTTCTATGGAAACTCTTCCCAAAGATTCTCGCTCCGCGCTGCCGCTGCTGCGTATTGTATGACCGGCTTTGTACACTGCAATTCATTATCCAGGCTGTGACGAAAAGGGAGCAGCTTTCTGCCCAAAGGGAAAAAGCATTAAGGAAAAAAAAAAGACCCAAAACACTCCCCCCCCCCCCCCCACCTTAATATTAATAAAATAAGCCACTAAAACCGAAGGTGCTAAAGCTGTTTGGCATTTGAACTATGAATGGAATCTGCTCCCCTCTGTTCCTTGCAGTGAAAAATACCCTTTCCTGAATAATTAGCTCAGCTGAAGAAGCTTATAAATTCTTCGCAAGGTCCTTTTTCCTTCCGAGTAGCGAGGAGAAAATTTTCCACCTCTCACAATTGCAGTCACGATGATGGATGTGTGTCACGTAGGTAACAAATGTGCCTGAGCAGGAATCCTGTGCATGAACTGTGTGGAGAACAGAGGAGGCTCAAACCCAGGCTCAGATTTTGCATTTGAATTAATGTCTGCAAAGGGGATGCAGAATTAATAGGCTGAAGGACGATTCACATTAATTTCTCATTTGCCTCAATAACAGGAAATCTCTGGGACCAGCGGACAATGTGGTGATGACGTTTACTTACACGTCCCTTACTAATGATGTCCAAAGGTGGCCAGATTACTCACCCCTCTGCAGATGAGCTCCAGGTATTGCATACTAGACAGGTAAAAGGGTCTAAATTTTGTTCCAACCTCTATCACAGATTTGCTGTTATTTTGTATTCAGACACCACTATCAACTTTGAAAATCTGAATTCCTAGGTGCTGCTCTGAAGGAGCCCAGAACCTGATTTTCTTGACTTCCACTGGATCACTGGTGGGCTCTTGGCACCTCAGGCAATCAGATTTCAGGTGTCCCAAAGCATGTACCTCAAACCCAAGGTACTCAGCTTGTGATACTTGCAGAAAGACAACTCCTTAACCCAGCAGAACTCTGAGATCTGCAGAAAAACATTACACTCATCTACTATGCTGGGAACCAGCACTGAGTAAAAACCTGAGTAAAGATGAGGATGAGAGGAGACAAGTATTTTATTTTTAAACCTTATGAATTTCTGAGTAGTTCTGCTTTGTCGCTTTCCTAGGGAGGAAGGCATGGGTTGGGCAGATCAGAATTTCAAACTCTGCTCGCTCCCTGATACCACGCTAAAGACTTGTATTACCTTTAATTGATGTTTCTGAGTGCATCCTCATTGATTTACTCCAGCCGTGCTCTTTATGCAGGGAACATTCTATTCTCAGAGCATAATCTAGACCCATGCAAACAATATAGATGTTTCCTGATAACATAATTTAGAAAGAGGAGATGTAATTACTGCCTATGCTGAATGCCCAGCATCTCTGTGCTTGCCAGAGCACTGCAAACCCATAACCCCTTTCGGAATCCATACAGGGAGAAAACTCCCAAATCCTTCAATGTGGTTCTCATTTTGCCATTTCCATCTTATTAAATATGCTGGTCCTTGTGCCTTTGATTTTAACTTCCTAAGGATAGCTCATGCTGAAATTATTTAGAAGGCTCTCAGAGGCTCTTAGATGAAATTCAGGGATCATTCCTGCGGAAATATGTCTATTTGTGGAACCGGGGACAGCAGCAACTTGGGCATCTGCTGCAGAGAAATAGGGAGGGGACCCAGCAAGTTCTCCTTGGAGTAACTTGTTCTTTTAAGAAGTGCAACAAAGCAGGTTCTTGTTGTTAAGGGCTTCCCTTAAATACTTGAAGAGGAGGTTGGAACTCATCTGACCTGCTCTGAAACCAGTCAGTTTGGCTGCACGTAGTCCAATTGCTGTGATTTAAAATTAGTAGTTGGAGTGCTTTTGTCTTCTAAATCATCCCACAAGCACTGTGCTTCATTGTCTTGTCTCTGATGGAAGGATATCCAGGGTGAGACATTACAATTCAAATTTTCATCTCTAGGGTCAAATCTGTCTCGGTTCAGTAGTGCCTGGAAAGCACTGCTGTGCAGTGGGGTTTGATGTGAAATAAGCACAGGTCCCTCCATGGCACAGTCAATTGAGATCCACAGCACAGAAAAATTACCACTGTAATTGCTCCCTGTATCAGCTGCCTCAGGAAAAAATAAAACAAAATAATAAATAAATAATGACTGAATTGGCCCTGAAGACTGAGTCACTCTCATTTAGAGAGTGGTCCCTCCTGAACACTTTTCCACATTGCAAAGCCACCACATAATGGAACAATTCAGCTCCACTGACAGCCCTGGCTAAAATAGCCCCGGAGCAAGATAGGGAAGGTGTTGTAGGTCACTGCTGAGGTGCTTGGCAGGGCTGGCAGTGACAACTGTGCCCACACTAAGAGAGCTTTTCAAACTACTTCAGCAAGACCAGAATTAGCTCGCAAGCCTGATGCAACAGTTCAGAGAGAAGCCCTTTTGTATTTTGGATTCATGTTCACCAGGTATTGGCTTCTCCCTGTGTTATGCAGCAGCAGCTTCATCGTTGACATCCATCCTTAATGGTCAGGCATGGGTTGGCTCTGGGACCCCCTGCCAGAGGACAAGGCCAACTCTCCAGCCTGTTTCTTTCCTGGGGTCTAACAGAGCCTGAACTTAATTTACCCTGCAATCCTGGCTAAAGTCCAGCTACACATAAAAAGCATTTACTGCTTAAAACTCTTTCAGCATGGCCCTCAATAGGTTTTAAGAACAAGAAATACCTATTATAATTGTTTATCATTATCTGAATTGGACATGAGGGAGCAGAAGTTGAGTTCGGCGACCATTGGGATAAAGAGAGAACAAGGAGACCACCTTCAAGGAAAGTAACAGCAACCAAATACATTGTGAACGAGCAGAAAACACAAGGAGGGACCAGCTGACAAAAAAGAGGCTAAGTATCACTGGTATTTAGCATTAATGTTTTTGTCTTTGTCTTGCTATGCATCTTCCTGAATCTCATGTCTGGTGGGACTGGACAACCCAGAGGGTTTGATTTAAAACCAGTTCAGGTCAATTCTGCAGAATGAACATGGGTGAGACTAAACCATATAGCTCATGACATAACAACGTCACTCTGTTCATGATAAGGAAGCAAACTGAAGTTCAATTTGTTCGAAAAAAGCACCATTTCTAAGGCAGAAGATCAGCCACATCAATGACTGAGAGGAACTAGAGGTGAAAGTTGAGAAAAAGAGATATAAATACACTAACTTTTAAACATTTTAATTTCAAGTTGCAGGAAAACCATTCAATGTGTGTCCTGGGGTTTCTTTAAACAGGGAAAGAAGATTAAAATACTAATCTGTGCTGATTTCCCTGTGCAGCAGCAAAAATGAGCGTGGCTCAAAAGACTGACCTATGAGAAAAGATTAAGAGCAGCTAAATTTGTATAGCTTGGCTAAGCAACAACCACGAGGGACACACTGGCAGAGTGAAAACCAGAGAAAATGGAGTATTATTTGGAAAGACAACAGAGTCAGGGGATGAAAACTAAAGAAAGATCAGGCAGAATGGTAAAGTCTCTAAGACTCTGGCCTGTATTTTAGGGAATGAAAGCCACGATACTCCAAGCACCCAAGTACAGGGATGAACTAGACACTGGTGTGAGGGTCACTGGATGCAATCAGTGACTTTAAGCACTTCTATTCCTGAGTTTCCAAAGAAAATCACCTTTAGAAAAGTGACAGCTCAGCTCATACTATAAATAATTTCTTCTCAAGCTCAGCACCCAGCAGCCACCAATCAGTTCTCAAAATCTTGAGTGAAAAATAAACCACAAGGAACAATCCTGCACTCCGAGGGAATGGACAAGCTAATCTAATACATCTTTGTCATCTCTGGTTTCCATGACAGTTGCATAATCAGACATTTATGTAAGTAGAGGTTTCCTCCTTAAATAGCAGCCTATGATCTCATCTGCACCTACGGTATAACCCATTTGAATGGAAATGATGTGCCACTCCTGTGTACAACTAATTTTTTAATGCTTCTCTCTTATTTTTATTTATTTATTGTGGCACATCAGCCTGCAGAGTACTGCTCACACATGACTAACTCTTCTTGTTGTGGTCTTCTTGTGGTCTAGAAATAACCACAGTCCCCAGGCTCAACTAATGGTTGGACTCACACTTGCTCAGCAATTCAGTGTAAAAAGTGATGGTGTATCCACACACCCCAGAGCAGCACCCAAGCCTTCCTAGAATCACAGAAGGGTTTGGACTGGAAGGGACCTTGAAGACCTTCCAGTTCCACCCCTCTGCCATGGGTAGGGACACCTTTCACTAGACCAGGTTGCTCAGAGCCACATCCAACCTGGGCTGGAACACTTCCAGGGATGGGGCAGCCACAGCTTCTCTGGGCAAGGTGTGCCAGGGCCTCAGCACCCTCACAGGGACAAATGTCTTGCTGATATCTTAACTAAACCTGTCCTGTGTCAGTTTGAAGTCATTCCCCCTTGTCCTGCCACTCCAGGCCCTTGCCTATTGTCCCTCTCCAGCTCTCTGGCATGGAAGAGGCTCTAAGGTCTCCCCAGAGCCTTCTCTTTTCCAGTCTGAACACCCCAGCTCTCCCAGCCTGGCTCCAGAACAGAGGGGCTCTAGCCCTGGTCATCTCTGTGGCCTCCTCTGGATCTGCTCCAGCAGGTCCACATCCTCCTTATGGTGGGGACCCCAGGGACAAAGTGTTTTGGGTGGGTGATTCAACAGAATCACCTTCCTCGACCTGCTGGTGAAGCTTCTTTTGAGGCACCCAAGACGTGGTTGGATTTTGGGGCTGCCAGTGCACATTTAGGGTCATGCCCAGCCTCTAATCCACCAGCACCCTAAGTCCTCCTCACAGCTGCTCTCACAGCAGCTCTCTTCAAGCATCTCTAACCCAGAGGTTATGGGCTGCTCTCAGACCCTGTTTCAGATTTTCCAGGAGGCCAGGATTTCCACACCATACCTCTCCCCAAGGGGCTGGGTGAGGACCTTAGAAGGAGAGCTCCAGGGATTTGTCTTGGCCAGTTTGGGATTTCTCAGGGTGGGAGGAAAGATCCCAGGACAGTTCTACTCCTATTGCAGAGACTGCCTGGAGTCTCCTCTGAGCTCATGCAGAGTATCATAAAGCAATGCCAAAAATACAGATCTCTTCCTATATGCCATATTAATTGAAATGAAGAAAAGCAGACCCAGTCCATGAAATCTCACTCCTACTCCCATCTATGTTCATGTAACAAGAGTGAAAGGTGAACAAAAGTAACTGCAGTTAAATCTGCATGGAGAAATTCTCAAAAACATCTCCAAAAAAACCCCAAAATCAGCTACCTGGAAGGAGTAGCTTTTATCTAAAGGCTGCAGACATCAGCAGTCTAGGGAGCTGATCCCAGTAGGCAAGTAGTTCTTTATATGGATGTTCTGGGGTATCAGACACTCTTCAAAACCTGTCCAGAAGCCGTGTCCAGTGAGTTGATCCTGAAATGTAAGTGGTCCTATTTAGACCATCCTTTTAGTGCTTTTTTGCATCGCTCTGCATCAACCACTGTGCACAAAAATATGCCCAGAGCAGAGCGAAACAGGCAAGAACAGAAACCCAATCCCATCTGCCAGCCTTTGCAGCCTCAAATTTGCGGGACTCTTGCCAGCCTTTGGATGTTGTAGTGCCTTCTCTCAAAGATCCCACTATTAGAACAACACAAAATATATTATGTACTATTGTTCCCAGCATCAAACAATCAGCAAAAATATCTCCTCTTGCTCCTCAGTCTGATCTCCCTTCTCCCACTGAAGCTGATTTAGTGACAAAGATAGAAAGAAATAGGATGGATTGGGGTTTGCAAGTGCTTGTCAATTGGATTTTGTGAGCCCAGCAGTATCTCAGAGCAGGCTTCAATTTTCCCTGAACCCCCTGCAGCTCCTATTAGCCTCGATAACTGCTTCTAATTTTGGCCAGGACATTTGCCCAGATCTTTGAAGGAAGGGGGAGTCTCTCCCTGGTGCAGAGAGACTCCCACCTCCATGCAGCAAACATGGGCTGGGTAATGGCTTAATTACAGCGAGAATTCCTACCCCGTCCAGCCAGGCTCTGACGCACGTTACGTAACTGGATTGTTAATGCTTTTTATATGTTGGTGGAACTGAAATTAAAAGAGGAAATTATTCTCCTGATGCTCAACTCTAATCCCCATCTGTCTGTGTTTTTACTTTTCTGCACTTGCAAAGCTCCCTGATCAAAAGGTCTTGAATAGATTCCAGATTTCCAATTTAGTTTGCTTATGCAACCCAAAATATTATGGCAGTCTTTCCTGGGGGCGATTAAGCATATATTTTCAGTTCCTCCAATTCTCTCTGTTCCAAGAGGGCTAAAAATGGCATAAAGCTTTAGCTCATTCCATACTGTTAGCACCACAAACAACTTTTTTTTTTTTTTTTTTTTTACAACTTTTTAAGAAGATAGGAATAGTCAAGAGCTTTGCAGGGAAGGAATATATTCTGAAAAAGTAAAGGGATTTGTTACATGTCCCCTGTGCCGTGGTGAAAACAAGCAGGGAGTCCATACTGATAGAGCTTTGCAAGGCAAACAGAGGGGGACCAGACAGGCGAGGAGGGAGCTACATCTTCAACCAGGGAGGATTCCTGAATCCAAAAAACCTCAAGAGCTCTCTGGATCCAGACTTTTGCTTTGTCCCATGCAAAGGATGAGCTTCAGCTGGACAGCTGGGAATAGATCTGATCTTTCCTGTGGTACTTGGATCATCACCATTTGAAAATTGACACCAATTTTTTTTATCCATTTGCTCTCCTTCCCCTGGTGCTGGAACTTTGTGATCAGCAGCTGGTTTTATTAGTGGGAACAAGGATGTTCCTTAAGTTGGAAAATGAAAATTTTGCTCAAATCACCATCAAATGAACTCAAAGTGCTGCTGTAACCATTGTGTTTCATCATCCCTTTGGTTTCCAAGTGCAGGATGGGGGACATCACACCCAGTGCTCACCTGGATCCTGATCACTGCGACGCTTTGGCACCAGAGAGAGCAGCGGAGAGAATACTTGGGACCATTGGTGTTGGGCTCACTGTTCTTAAAGAGATTTTTATATTTTAAATACAGAAGGAAGGTCTTTGTTTACCCACAGCTGATGGGTGCCTGCTCACATGGAGCAGGCAGCAACACACAGGATGAGGTCACCCCTTCTGGCCACTGGGCCCGCGTCTGTGGCAGCTACGGGATGACGGCACGGCACTGCAGCTCTGGATCAAAAATCTGAGTGGCACTTTTTCCAAATTTGGATGAGGGAAGCTGTGATTTAAGGCAGTTGCTGAGTCCCAGAAAATACTGTGTTCTGGCTCAGCCAAGGCTTGGCACCTTTCTGCTTTCCAGGATAATTTGATTTGAGATCCAAGGGCTGTCAATCTCCCAGGTTTCAGAGAAACTCAGCACAGGAACCAAACAGGTGATCCTGGGGGAAGCCCTGCTGATCCCAACCTGCCTGATTTTGCTGAACCCAGCATCAGACCATCTCTGCTGACTATTTTGACAAAGTGCCAAGCCCTACCCTGAACATCTCCCGGCTGAGTTTTCCCTTCAGCGAGGTCCAGTCTTAAGTACACCAACACACTTGAAGCCTTAGAGCAGAAAGGGTGTTGGAGAACCCCCATCACAGTCTGCACATCCAGGAAAGGCAACAGGCCTTGGATGTACTCAGCAAAGTGGCTTCTGTCAAATCACACGAGGCATTCATTATCTGTATTTCAGCAACACCCACAGGCTTCGGGCAGTGACCGGCACTGTGCCTGGACAACAACATCCAAATATAGAGCAAGACGACAGCACAGCCACAAAGCTTCACTCACTCCAGAGCATCACTCCCTTCCCTGCCCTGGCAAAAGTCCCTCCAGCCCCAAACTGGGGAGGAGCTGCTCTTGCTTTTACCAGAAATAGCATATTATAAGGTGTTTTTTCTCTTAAAATGTTTTTAACAGTGTGACTGGTGACAGATCCACCAGTTCTGGAAAGGCAGGAGGGTAATAATCTGCCAGAGCTGCTCAGGTTCCATGTTTGAGGAATATTTAAGCATATGCTCAAACTCCCTTTTCTCTGGTTAAATCAAAGCATGTGTTTAAACGCTTCACTGAGCAGAGGTGGACTTAAGGACATACCTTGCTGTAGGCATATGCTTAACTACTTTGTAAAATTAAACTGAAAATAATCAAGTGCTTTTGCTGAATCAGGCCCGAGTGCTCTGCAAACCCCCATCCTCTTAAGCAAGGCAGCTTTTAGCAACATTTAATTTTGAGAACACGCTCAGAAAATACCATTAAAAAATGTTAAAGAGCCAGTAGCCTTTAGAGAGTGGAAATAAATAACTAAAAAGATACCTGAGGAAATCATTAAACTGCACAAACCAGCACTGGCCTTTAAAAAAAGAAACTTCGCCTTGTGCCAGTTCAGCATTTGCACATAGATGAGAGATGCTTCAGCTACATGGACCTGAATTGTGTTGGATTTTCCCCCCAGCTCATGCCACCAATGCTGCTACCAGGCCAGGCAGGTTCAGCCTCACACAACTGCCCTCCAGCTCAGCCCCTAAGGGGGTTATTTTGGGGAGCAGGGTGGGAGGAAACCTGCTGGCAACACACACACTGTGGGCCAGGCTGTGAGTGTGTCCCTGGGTGCCGAGGGTTCCATCCCAGAGGTCCCCAATCAAACCTTGCTGCTCCCAGCCACGAGCACCCCACGTATAAATAACCCCACATTCCCTTTCTCCCTGACCTTTGTGTCTCAGCCCTGCCAAACCAGTTCTGTGCAAATCCAAACTTACCACAGCCACACCTCTGTCCCAGACAGGTGTCCCTGGGGGTTTTGGGCCCCCATCCCAGCTCGGGGGGATGGTGATGTCCCCCCCCATAGGGAACCAGCCCCCTCCACCCCCCAAATGACAACATGGCAGAGTTGTTCCCAGATGACCACAGCTCAACTGGATTTGGTGTCAGTGCCTTTGGGGTGGTTTGCCAGGAGATTTTTCATGGAAAAAGGAGGGGTTTCATGGAAAAAGTTTGATAAAGGGGTTTGCACATTCTCAGATGTCTTAATACAAACCAGCAAAGTTTGGATAGAAATGGAATGGTAGGTAGAAATTTAGGTAGAAATGAAATGGAGCTGTGCTTTGTAAACCTTTACCTTTTTTTAAATGTGCCTTTGGAACGCTAAACTCACTGCACATAGAATTGTTGGCACTCATATAACACAGAGATCCTGTCCTCTCTCCCTCCCCAGACTTTCATCAAAAGGAGATTTCCTGGTTAAACTTAGACTTGCAAATCTTAGGCCATATTGGCAGCATTTCAAGTCAACTTGGGTGCTTTGGAGCTTGGGTACATAAACTCAGTGACCTGAAACAGGAGGAAACGTGGCTGTTCCTGCCTTGGTCCCAACCTAAAGCTACTAACTTGGCCATGGAGCTTCCAACCAAACTCACCCTGAATATGCACCCAGGGCATCCCAAAACCCAGCCCTGCAACCAAATACCCTCCTGAACACACACAGCCTTCTTGTCATTCATGGCTCATGCAGCATTCCTCAACGGCTCAAAAATAAAATGTCATTTCTTTAGGAGAGTTGCATTTCCTATTAACTCTAGTGGCCCAAATAAACCTCAGGTGTTTGCACAGCTGATCTGGGCTTTTTCCTTGCCGTAAAGTGTCTAAAACCAGGTGCTTTCCTCAAGTTTCATTTTGAAATTTTATCAGCAGTGAAAGAATTCCTTCCTGAGTGATTTGGTATAAATATTTAAAAGGCTTAAAAAAAATAAAACATCAGAGTCACCACTGATATTGCTGAAGCTCACAGTGCCCTGCTGCCCCGTTGCTGAAGGGGCATAATCTGTTTTCTGTAGGGTTTTTTTGCACAGGTGCTTGGGGAAATGTAAATTTTTAGGATTTGCTTGTTGCCAGCATTCCCAGCGTCAGCCTTAAAACTGCCAGCAGCACAAGGTTTTGTAGAAGGCACGTGAGAGGGAGCCCTGTGCTGCCCCTTCCCAAAACACTCTGGGATGGTGATCCCTCCCTGCTGGGACTGGTTGTCTCTATGAGCAGCAGAGCAAATTCTCAAGTGCATTTTCACATTTCCCACTGCAGGAAAACCCCGTTTTGAAGTCTCAGTGGTGCCTCATGGAAAACCTTTTGAGAAATGTGCTGGATGAAGAAACTCTGCTTATTTTGGGATAACAGACCCATGCTTCAGTGACCCTTTCCCTACAGGGCATGGGCTTAAATGTCAGGTCTCTGGTAAACCCATTGGCCATCAGCCCTTCAGCATCCAAATAAAAAATAAAAATCTGCTGGGTAACAATCTTCTGAGTACCTGGAGAAGTGAAATAGCCAAAAAATGGCCTGAGAAGCTGATGGAGCTTTGGGCTTGTACCTCCAGACCCAGACTGTCAGGCACACCAGGATCAGGTGTGTGGCATGGGGCTGATCCAGGAGCAGGGGTGAAGCCAGCTGGGCAAGGAGGGTATCCACACATCCTTCAGGGGGACTGAAGTTAAACCCTCACACTAAAGACTGGCGGAAGAGCAGATGCCAGTATTTTCTCCCTGTCAGCAGCTCTTGAAGGCTTAACAGCTTTGCTTTGGTTTTAAAATGCTTCCTTCAGCACTGGCAATGCCCAGGGATGTTTTTAAATTTAAATAAATATATAAATAAATTTTAAAAGTTAGGGCAGAAATTCTCTTCCCTCATGCACATTTTTTTTTATTTTATGCCAGTTTTTAATTCAATTTTTTATTTTTAATGGAATGCTCTAGGCACACCAAACTTTTCAGGGGCTGTTTGCTCACAGCCAGAATTTTAGGGCTGGGTCTGTTTAAGAAACCAGAGCATTTGGATGAAGCCTGGGTTACTCACTATTTATTTGGAGAAGTAGGTTTCAAAAACGGGAATTTTGCAATTTGTCTCCATCAGAGTAGGGCTGAAGCTGTGCTGTGGTTTTGCTGTGCAAGGAACACCAAATGGATCTGGGCAAACTCCAGAGTGATTTTAAACTCAAACTCCTCTTTGTGGGGCCCTGAATTTCCTTATAATTGACAAAACCCTTGATCCTGATAGCGCTGAGCTGCAGCTGGATAAGGAACAGCCGGGGGGGCCGAATCGGTTTGTGCTCTGCAATGTCAAATTAGTTTTAAATAATGACACTGCCTGTGATTTGGGATCTCAGAGGGAATCCCAGCTCATCCCAAAAATATTTCCATCATTGGCTCTTCCTGACCACCCTGTGAACCCATGAGATCTGGTAGTCCAGAGGGGTTTGTGCTGGTGCCAAAGAAGATCAAGCTCAGCTTGACGATACCTGCCCAGAGATCGGGTATCAGGCAGGGGTGTTTAGGACAATATTGTCCCTTTTTCCCCCCTTCCCAGGCAGATAATGAAAGATCTACTAAATTCAAAGCTGTGACCATGCTTGCTGGCTCAACAGTTCTGGTTTTAAAACAGCACCGTAATATTCACAATATTACAAAAAACAGACAAAAAAGAATTGAATCCAAGTCACTATTCAGCGTAACCCTCACTTTAGGGATTTTGCATCATTATTAAAAAGTGCAAAATAGTGATAACCCAGGTCAGAGTGGGAATAGTGTGCAACTGAATTTCAGGTAATTTAAAAATGCTTCCAAAGTCAGTATATGGGATACTGAAACAAGCTATGAAACTTCCCATCAAAAAAATTCCTTTGTTTTCCCTTTTGTCTTCGGTATCAGCATTGTCCCAAAACCACAGTGAGGACCAACTCAGGTGTCAATGTGCCATGGGCACCTCTGCATTTCCCAGGAGGGGTAACATCATCACATCCCCCAGGTACCTGTGTTGGGAATTCTGTTTGAAACAGACACCTAAGGTAGCACAACCCCTTGGGTAAATACAGTTGTGTAAAGCAGTTTATTCCTCTCAAGAGTAAGCAAAGCTGCAGCTGCTCTGGGGACTTTTCATGGGTTTCAGCTCTGGATCAGCCCTGTGGATCTGGTTGGATGGAGCAGCACTTCAGTGCCTGGGGAAAACCTGTTATTTCCCATAGGAAAAGCACTGATCCCTCTAGAAGAACCTGATCTGCTTCATACACACCTTTTCTATCACTAGAAACCATCAGAGCTGGACAAGAGATATTTGCCACTGGTTACAATACAGACCCTCCCATGCAGATAAAAAAAATTCCACACTGCCCATCCCTGCTGCAAAATAAATACGTTGCTACAAGCCTCTCCACTTTCTCCCCGTGCCCACTGCCATTTGCACACAAGGGTAAGCAAGAATAAGAACACCAATCTTTTCCCTTCCTTTCTTCTGGAATTAATTTCCAATTAATTGGCATTTTAAATTTCTTTATAGCAAAGCCTAAAAGAAGTATGTCTTCAGTATGGCCTTGGTGCAATCTAAAGGCATTGCAAATCTATCAAAACCCACATAAACTATCACTTGTAATTTTCTGTGTTCACAGGAAAAAAAAATTATATGCTGAGATATATGGAACCATTCTCTTTGAACTTTCCCTTTGTCTGAGTTAAATGCTCTGGAAGCCCCCAAGTTAATCACACTGCAAAACCCATCAGGTTTGCCAGTTTAGATTATTTTTTGTTAATGAGAAAGTGTTTCTTGTGATAACTTGAATTATACTTTCTGAATGGTGGGAAAATACACAATTGTGTCACATCCTCCCAAACTAAACACACTATTCAGAAAACACAATTAAAATTAAAAACCAAATAATTCTTCTTTGCCTCAGTACTGGAGAGCTTCATTTGGGGATTATAAATCCTTTTGAAAGGTTCCTTTTTAATGATGTCGCTCCTATTCATGTTCCTTTTACAGCACTTTCTGAATTGTTTTCAGTGTTTGGATCTGATTACTTGACTTGAAAACTGTATTTTTCCTCTTCTAGAGTTACACTATATCTAAAACCCTTTCTGTTCTGATGTTATGAAGTATGTGCTCTTGAGATTGCAGCTCGTGGTGCAATTAATCACCTTGTTGCATTTCCAAGGATAATTGCTATTTCTACTACAGTAAATCACTCGTTTCCATTGACTGGCAAATCTTGGGGGTGTTGCAGGTCTCTGCTCTCTGGTCCTGCCTGCACAGTCCAAGCCCCAGCACCACAAGACCGGCCTCACATCCCCTGAGCTGTGCAGGAGGGGACCAGAACAGCGAGTCCAACCTCTTCCAGTGCCTCTGCCTTTCGTTTGTACCCTTCAGGCAATTTCCTACAGAACTTTTTCCTCCATAAAAGCCTCAGGAACAATGCAAGGTACACACAACCTGATAATTGGCAACGGGCCTTGAGCAGGGCTGTGGGAAACAGCTGGGCATCTTCTGCAGAGCTCCCTGCACAGCAGCACCTTTGTTCAGCTTTGAACCTCCCAGATTAAACTTCCCAGCAAAATTTGTTTTGATGGGGTTTTCTACCTGTTGCAACAAAAAGCCATGCTGGGTTCAGGAGAAGCCAGCCCGCTCCCACTGGAGGAGAAAAAAAACCAAAAACAAGCGCAAATTGCAAAACATGGCAAGTTTTTCAGGATGGAATGAGCCCAGATGGATTTTCCCGTTCCCTTTGCCAGAAGCAGGAGTGACTCAGAGCTCGTGTGTTTCATGGTGGAGGCTCAGCACCCTGTCACTGCCCCAGGGACAAGCCTGGGACAAGAGAGTGCGGGCAGATTCAAAAATCAGACACTTTCCAATTACAGGGGACCAAAGAACAGACCCCAAACATCCAAGCTGAAGGACAAGTATAGTGCTTGTTGCTCATTAGGAGTGTCTGTGTTTTTCCAAGAGATTTGTCTCCTCGTTTCCTTAGTAACCCCTCCTGGTAGAAGTAAATGCACCTGAGCGTAGCTTAGCAATGGGAATGTTCTCCATCCATTGCTGCATCCCTTGCCACCCCCACGGGGTGTCTCCAGGAGCATCCGTGTTTGCCCCGCCGCGCACCGAGTACAGGCTGAGCGCCGGAGGAGGAGCCGCGCTTGGAGAACAAGGAGCCCGCTAACCAAGAAGTCTTAGCAAAGAACAAAAATAAACCCTCACCAGTCATTTCTTGCAAATACTGCTCCCAGGGGATGGGGAGGGGGGGTAAAAAATTGTACTCCAAGATGTACACGCAGGAGCTGCCTACGCCGCTGCGTGGGAAGGGGTTTAATAGGGAGCCGAGAAAGAGCCTGTGCGTAGGAGGAGAAAAGAGCAGATGTTAGCAGTGCCTTTTTGTTTTCCTGGATGGCATGGCAGGCAGGGAAGATGGAAAGAAAAGCTCCCCTTCTGCAGAAATAGAAGCTGAAGACGGGTAAGGCTTTTTCCAGTTGTCCAGGCTGGGCTCAGAGGTGGTTGCAGCATCCATGAGATGAGGACCGGGGGCTCCCTGCCAGCACCACGCACTGACCATCCTGGAGCACCGCGAACAGAAAGTGCCTTGTTGTGAGACACCAGACTTGGAAATGTGCTTATGGAGGCTGGAACAGGTCCCCTTCCTCCTCCCCCAGGGACTCTGGAGCTGGAGACGGTCACAGGCTGCCAGAGGCATCTCCCATCAGGAACCCGCTGCCAGGTTTCTGAATATACCAACAGTTCCAGTTCCACTACAAAAACTTTAGTGACTTTCCAAAGAACCATCTCTCTCCCCAAAATAGCCCTGTGGGATGCAAGTACATGTAATGTGATGTGTAACACTCCAAGCAAGGGAGGGCTGGGTAATTCACCGCATCAGACATGCACATTCTGTTCCCAGCCATGTTATTGCATTTAATATCTTGAATTTTACGCCAGGCTGTTTGATAATCTCCAATGCAAATTCCAGGTGAATAATGCCTGGTGAGCTACTGGACACATACAAACCCTGCTCCTCCTGTGAGCAGACAGGCTCCTTCTCAGGAGAAAGGACTTGCAGGTAAGACACAAAGTACAAAATTAAGCCAGAAGAGGAGCGAACTGTGCCTATGGGTGCACAGGACAGGAGGTTAGGAGGACTAACCACAAATGTCTGGACTTACCACAAATACCCTCTGTTACTTGGTTTGCACTGTCATCGCTTTCAGAAGCCCTGAAGTTAACCTCTGGCACTGCACTGCACAGAAGATGCCTGCTTGGGAGATTTTTGACTCAAATACTTCACGGAATTTGTTTTTCTGTAACTCAGAGAGGGGCTCGGACTGCATAGATCCTTCAGCAGTGCCTGAGCTCTGTGTGCAGAGGCCATTTCAGTGTCCAACTGACTGCCCTGGATGTGTTTTTATATAGTTTTGTTCACTGGCAGAGACTGCACAGACTGCTCACCCCATCGCCCCACCTGAGCAGGGCACAGAGACAGGGGCCCTTTAAACCCTGTATGAATGAGGCTCTCATAAATTCCACATTTGAGAAACTCTGACTGTATCCTTTGGTCATAAAAAGAAATTAAAGCTGCATATAACATTCAGTACCCTGTAATCCTGCTGCACAGCCTTGTGCCTGCATAAATCAGCCTCTCATGAATATTGCACTGTACCTGCAACTGCCTGACCCGGGGGTTTAAAAAGGATAAATCAAAGGGAAACAAAGCGGCAGTCACAGAAAGGCTTCACAAACAGCACCTGCTTTCTGAGAGCCTGAAAGGTCACCAAAAGCAATCTGAGAAGTGCACAGATTTCAGGGACCCAATCAAAGCTGTTAAAGGAGGAGAGGGCAGATATTTTTCCTCCTCTCTTGCCACAGTAAAGCAAGCCTTGGAATACACAGCAAATCCTCTGGCTGGAGTTTTGTGGTCGTGGAGAGGGACAAGCTGTGCAACACCCCAAGTGTGGTGAGGAACAAGGAAGAAAAGCTATTTTATAAACCTTGGAGGAGGACCTGAGCTTCAACAGTGCTTTTCTACCAGAAATAACTCACAAAAACTTAGGATTTCCAATTCTGTCTTGGTTAAATATAATGATCCACTCCATGTATTTTTTTTAATTCAAAAACTTAAAATAAGAAAAAGTCTATCTTGTCCAGCTCCAAAAACAGAGAGCGGGAATAGCTTTTATTAACAGCTTCCTCAGAGACCTAGAAAACACATCACAGTGCTCAGGGGGAGTTTTTTGTTGCAGAAATTGTCAGTAATGGGCAAGAAAAAAATTCAGCCAAGACACCCCCCTCTGTCCTCTCCACCTTTCCCAGTTTATTTACAGCCCAGCAGGTCACTCCTCACAGAATTTGTGCATGGGAACAGCACTGTGGCAGGAAAGGGACAGGAAAAAACACAGTGTGAATCCACTTTCTCTGAATGGATCAGAGACCATGGGCCAAGATTGTCACTCCCTGGCCATTAACTTGCTTTGCAACCTTTGCCAAGTTAAGCACTCTACCTCAGTTTCCCCACCTGGGAATAGTAAAGTTTTGTATTTCAAACTCTGTGGTGTCCACCAAGCACCTTATGAGAAGCCACCTGAGCTTTGACCTGTAGAATTTCACACAGAGGTTTGCACAGATTTGCTGTCTGCCACCTTCCCTCCCAACTCTGGATTTTTTCTTTCACAGCAGCACCCCCCTTTCAGCTCCTCAGTGCTACTCGTGTCAGCCAGAAACACAACACACCTTGTGCTCCCCGTTCCTGTGTTTCAAAATCCTGCATCTTAAGACATTAAGCAAAGGTTTGTACTGCAGCCAACAAACACTGTTAAAGGGTATTGAAAGCTTCTTCCATTGCCATAATTGAGTGAAGAGAAAACAGATTCCACTGCTGTCATAGCACATCAAAATAATTAGTTCAGCTATAAATAGCTCAGCTTACTCACTTTTTTCTGTTCCTCTTTTTTAAGGTCAAGGCTGCAGCCAAAAGCAATAGCAGCACATCCCAGAGGAGCATCCCTCTCTTCTGCTTGGATTCGGGCAAAACAGCGAGACGAGGAGTGCATCTGTAATCAGTGATTCCAGGGCCACACAATTACCTCATAATTAGAGAAATAATTACTCCCATTTAGGTAAGAAGAGGGGGGAAAGAATGTTAGCAAGCCCACATATATGCAAATTTACCTTAGCCTAATTAATGAGCATCTTCAGACCAATTTTAGCTAAACTGCCTTTGTTTTCGTTGGATGATGCTTCTGTATCGACTTAGCTTATTCTTTAATCACTTCTACATTAAGTAGAGCTTCTACCTGAGAAAAGCCAATGGAACAAGCTTTGACACCAAGGTATTTTCTTCACCTTAATTAAGGGCTTTCAAACCCCACCTTGTGCGAGCCGTGCTCTTGCATTTGCTGCAGCTGACCCTGTCCCATCTGCCCCTTGTTAGAGGTGGTAACTTGAGTATTCAGGCTCTCTGAATGGCACTAGATCAAGATACTATAAAGATCAGTAAGAATAAGCAGTTGTAGCAACACTGATCCCAGGACAGACCCTTTCACTCTGCTCCTGGATGTGTGTAATAGACACTACTTTAGAAAAATGTGTATTGCTTGACCCAAACAGCAGCCACACCATGTTCCTTCACATTTCCTGCTGGATTAGCTTTGCCATCATTTCAGAATTGTCACCATGTTCCAGCAATTAACATCCACAGTATACAACAAATCAAATCCACACTAGATGAATATATTTTATAGTTGCATTAATTAGAAGAGGTCTCTGAATTTCTGTGAGAATGCTCTAACAGAGCTGTTTGTGTGAGGTTATTGTTATTCCCAGGGAAAATTCCCCTGATGCTTGAGGACGCACTTAGGTATTAAACTGCTTTGGGGTGATGTTTATTTTTTGCAAGACCCAGCCTCAGTTCCAGACCATGACCTGCACAATGGTATATTTAGATCCATCTCTAGCCACTGCATGAAACCTAAAACATTCCTTTTCTTCCTTCCTAGCTTCCCAACTCTTTGCAACATCATCAGTCACAGAAGCCTCCCTCCCTGTGCTTGCTCAGGGCCATGCAAGTGGGGACTGGAGTCTCTCTCCACTGTTCAAAGCAAAAGAAGATTTTCTGCAATTGTTGAGTTTTCACGGAGCCAGTGGGAGTTAAACATCTGGCTTGAAAAATGTATTTGCACTCAGGCAGGTCTGGCAGGTCTTCAAGTGGATCCTGACCTACTCGTAGATATTTTTTCCTGCCTAGTCTCACATGCAACCATATTTTCCAGGTGCACTTATCTACCTGTCACAAACAATGATGTATAACCCTGAAGAAAGCAAAGCAGGTGATTACCTTTCCCCAGTCAAGTGCAGTGGAAAGGTCAGATTTAATATGAAGCTGAGGGGCGATGAAATGACACAGAAAATGTACAAAAATAGAGAGTAGCCACGCTGGGAGGGAAGCGTGGGGTCTGCTGGTCCCCATGGGACAGCCAGCACCACAGACACCCCATTCATCCCCACACAGGCTCTTCATTGCTCCCTGGTCTTTGATTTGGGACTTGGCTCCACTGTCATGGAAGATACATTTTGGGGAATATGTGAATTAGGCAGGTGAATCATTTCCATCTGCATGGCCTTCAGCCCCCTGTGGTGGCTGCACAGAGCCACTGACATCCAGCACCTGCCAGCTCCCTGGGTCCCCCCAAAGGAATTGGATTGTTCCAGGCTTTTATGATGGAAAATATATTTTTCCTCAGTCCTACCCTTCCAATGGCTGGGGAGCTGCCACGTGTTGTATACACAGTCCTGTAGTTACTTATTTTAATCTTGGCAGTGTCTTTGAGCATTGCTGGACTCCTACAAAATCAGCACCTAAATGGAAATAAATGCACAATGCTGCAGCTCCCTGCATTCAGAGGAATTCAGTGTAGTCCCTTCCCATGCCCTAAATGCAACTGGGTGTTTCACAACCTCTGTATCTAAATTAGGTTTTTCCATGCACATTTTTTTTCTCTGAGTCCTGCCTAAAACCCAGAGCAAATTCCAAGGAGAAATTCGGACCACTCACTAGGGCTTGAGCCCCACATCCAAAGCACTCAGGCTGAAGATCCAAGATCAGCTGCAGAAAACAGAAGCTCCTTTTAAAATAGTTTCACAGTTGAAAACAAGCTCCTGCTTTTACTCTCCCACGTAATTTTGAGTTCAGAATTCAAAGCCCCTTTCTGCACCCAGGTCCATGCAAACCCATGTGGATGGATGAATGCCTTGAAGGTTATGGGTAAGACCTCAAACCTGGAAGTGGTTATTCTCAAAGCTGAGAAAGGAAAATTCCTGAAGGTCTCCATGATAAGTTGATAAGAAATAATGGAGAATTGTTTCATTTAAACACAAAGAACAATTCAGCCATAGCATGACTCGTGATTGAGACATTGTGGAAGTTATCAGATGAATGTCTGCATGCTAAATCTTTTTAGTTATTGAAGAGAAATGTAACAATATATTGTCCATGATGAAGCCTGGGCTTCCTGGAAGGGTACCCTGCCTTGCTGCTGCTTCGTGTTCCCCATGTCTGCCTCTGCCTTTCAAATGAGTGCCGTGAATCACAGTCTAATAGCAATGTTACAAAGAACTACTTCTTTCCTAGGAAGTCAGATCAATCCCACTTAAAAGTGAACTCTGTGAATGTGCCAAATATTTAGAGCATAAATCTCAAACCCAGGAGTGGGCTGCTTCCTTTATCTGCAGATCCTGGGCATGATCCAGATACCAGCACTCCCAGCATCTCCTGCAGGCCCACGGTGTGAGCTCATGAGGGCAATTAAGAAAAACTCTACATAGAATCAAAAATATATTCAGAAAACCCAACCAACAGCTGATTCTGTGAGCTAAAAATCAGTATATCATCTAAACTAGTCACCTAGACCTTTCCTACTGGAAGTTTGCTTTCTCACAGGGCCCCTTTGAGCCACCCCATCTGAAATGCAGCACCACCGACTGAAGAGCTGGTTTCAAACCTCTTTAAGACCCGTATGAAGAGTGTATGCCCTGCAGCAAGTTTGGCAGTCAGCACTTTAAAAAATAAACTCAGCTCCAGAATGATCATTTGCATAGTGCATGGTGACTAAAATTAGCCTGCCTCGACTCCATCGCGGGAGGAAGTCTGAGTTGCCACTGCAGTTTCAGGATTCTTGGCTTTCAGAGAAGTTCGTAGCATCCGAGGAACACAGACGTGTCTTCTGTGCAGCCCTGCTCCTCTTGGCTGGCACTGCTCTCCCAAACTGCATCTCAAAGCTGTCGTGCAGCACCAGCAAAAGCCTCCTTCTTCCTCACATGGGAAACCAGAATGTGCTGAAACCTGTGAAAGCCTTATTTTCAGTATGAAATTGTTTGGGAGACGGATTAGTAAGGAGAGAATGCACTGCAGGTCACAAATGGTCTGCCCTGGGTGTAGGAAGCGTAAACCTTCTTGGGAGTTAATGCCCACATGAGACAGAGGTTTCTCAAAGCAGTGGTGTGCTGGAAGGTGCTCTGCAGGAGACATGCACCATGTAAAGTTGGGTTAGGTCTGGTGGTTTAACCTTCATTAGCTGCTGGATGAAGGTGAGATCCCCAACCTGATTCTCAGCCACTGCCCCACAACATAATTGTAAGAGCTTTTGTTCCTCTGCCATAATTTAATATTGTGATTTGGCCAGCCAGAAAGCTCACATGCTCCCTCGGTCTCATTTAATTCTGCAGATGAACAGATGTCCATAGGAGGTCATGCTAGTCCACCATGGATGTCCCTGTTGAACTTAAATTATTCAAAAAGTCAGTCATCAGCTAAGAGCTAAGCTGTTGGGGCTTTTTTGTGTTCTTTTTTTTAATTTTCATTTCAGCTTGAGATGTGGCTGTAGCTTCTCTCCCCAAGATGCATAAATAATTAATGCAGTTATGAAGGATCACTCAGGACCTGTGTAAAGAGTGCTGCTGGCTCAGATCCCCCTCTCACCTACTGACCAAACCTAGCTCAGCTCCCACCCTTCATCTACCCTCCACCCAGGTCAGGCCTTGAGCCCTCAGGCCACATTTCACAGGGTTTTGGTTCCTCTGTCACTGCAAGGTCCCAGATACCTTTGAATCCAAGATCACAGCTACCAGAGGCTTGTAGCTTAATATTTCTATTAAATTTGTACAAAATAATTTGTAGTGACAATCCAGTTAAGTACTGGTTTTTAGATTTTATATGAATGCAAGCCAGCAACTAATTTCATTTTCTGCTGTGTTGTAGGATTGAAATGTAATGATTCACCCTTAAAAATACATTTTAAATGATGTAGTTACTACTCTGACTATAGTATATACCTTATGGAGGGGGCCCAGAATAAAAGCTCAGTGATGTGCAGAGTCCTGGCTGGATGCAATTAGGAAGAGAGCAGCCCCATGACATGAAATCTGATGATACATTGAACTTCTGACCTATAGGAGAAATCCGATCGTCACCACCCAGCTTCTTCTTCATTTCAGCTCTGTTCAGGAAAACAAAAGTCTTCATTCAGCATTCAATTTTCTCCACCCTTCACCACTGGAATTTTTATATGAGCTGAATTAAATATGCCAGACTTTGAAGGTAAATGTCCTAAGTGGCTCAATGATATCCATGGTGTCTGTTTCTTTAGCTATTGTCATTAAGCCTCATTTTGCTCTGATGAGGCCCTACAGGAAAACGAGGTGCTGCTGTGTACAGCTTCACTGTGGTTTAAGCAGAATAAAATACAGACTGTAGTACTACTGAGGTTTTGCCTACTTTAGCCACATTCTCTGCTCTGAAGCTACTAAGTATTAACCCTGAAGTCCTTATTCAGGATTCCCAATATCCAAGGCAAAGTTTGAGCCAGGCACAGGCTCAAATTTAATTTACCCAGAGTTTAATTACCAGGCAGAGGTGGTGAGTTGGGGTGGAAGCGCCCAATAACCCGCGGGGTGTCACCGCCATGGGGCCGACACCTCGGCAGTGTGGTGTGCAGATAATTAGGCCCTAAAAGACATGGCACCATGGCTGGATGGAGGCCAGCTCAGCAGTCCTGCTTATCTGAGCTCCTGCTCAGTTTCAGGCATGTTGCTCTTTGCTCATCCACGGCTGAGCTCCCCGGGACCCGGGTGTGCGTAAGAGGACAAGGGCTCTACCCACCCCTGCTCTGATAAGCTAAAAACAGATTGAAGGTCTAAGTCGACTACACTTGAGCATGTGATAAAATTCTTTGCTAAACTGGGGCCTAAGTCAGTGTGGTCTTAGGGTGGAACTCAAATAGCTGCTCTTGGAGGAGGAAGAACAGGCACATAAATGGAGCCAAAGGTTCTCCTGGGGTGATGGGCTGGGGTGAGCAGCAAGAGCCCGAGCAAATGGGGAAATGGCCTGATGCAAGAGGAGGAAGGACTGTGTGACTGGCTGTGTGGCTATGGCTTGGGAGGAGGAATTTCCTTGTGGGAATGTTGCCAGGAGGGTGAGGAAATCGCTTGCTTTTCTGAGCTGAAGCAACTAATGAAGGAGGGGTGAGAACAAAGGTTCTGTGCCGTGGGTGGTGTTACTGAGACACAGCAGGAGTGGTGATCTGGGTTGTGGGCTCCAAAATAGCACACTGGCTTCAGACCTTGAAAACTCTGAAAGGTTAAAGTTATAGACCTCTTCTCCCATAAATATCTGTGGTAACCATTCAGGAGGTCTAGAGCAATGGCTTGTGTAGTCGAGGATAAAAATAACCCAGGTCTAAGATACCAGCCCCAGATTTTATCCAAAGTTCTGGAGACCAAGTGTTAGCTGAGTCCCTGGAGCTCCTCATCACACCAAGCTGCTACTGCTGGACTGCCTGTTCTCTCTCTTTGTGCTTCCTTTGGGGCTTTTGGGCCCCCTCACAGTTCCTCGTTTTAAAAAAGTACTGAAACTTTTTCACCATGAAATAGGGGAGAGCTTCTGTCCTTCTGAAAGAATTTGTGGAAAAGGCATGGAAGGATTAGAAAGAAATTATACCAGCTTTTGTCTCTTTTGGAAAATAAGTAAATTGCAATCTGAGTAGAGGGGACCACAACTTCCGAGGAAAACACTTCAATACATCAGGAACTACGCTCTGAAACTGCTAGTGCAAGAACCTATCTTCCCCACTCACAAAGACACTTCAGCTAAGGCCAAAAAATCTGTGAAAGACAGAACCAACCAACCTCCCAAAAATGCATTCCCCGCTAAGGGGGGTTTTGGGCACCATGCTGGCTGACAAGAGGCTCGGAGCTGTGCAGAAAAGCTGTTTCTGGAGATATTCCTACTACACCAAGGGAAAGAAGATTTCACGCCTGAAGGATCTCCTTGATTACATCTCCATTTCGTAGGCACCATCTACAACTAGTTAGAACCTAAAAATGGAAATTTCTTCTGCTCAGAAGAGACAGCAGCCTCTTTTCTCTTCTTATATCAGAAAAAAAAAATGTTTTGAACTGACTCTTCTAGATAAATAGCACTTAGAAGTAAGTGTAGTGCTCATGATGAATCTCATGTAGGGATTCGCAGTCACTTTTCATGACACAGATCACAAATTAATTAAGAAAATCTTGTCTCTTGGAAACTCTTCTATTCACAGTCGCATCAAATCACTGTAGCAGTAACTTGCATGGAAAAATAACAATTAGGGATATTTTTATTTTTAGCTGTCTTAATGAAATATAGCAGATGGAAATAAAGAGGAGAAGCCCGTCCTATGTGACTAGCCATCTGTCTGGGGATCAGCAACAAGTGTTTCATGGATCACAGCTAGAAAATTAGTGGGTAATTAACGTCAGTCTTCAAGCTACCTTACAATTCTTCACACTCATTATTCTATTCTATAGAATGGCTTTCAAATGCCACCCAGAGCTTACCCAGCTGTGAGAGATGTGCTCCTAGCACCACCCCTGGCTTTAGAGCACTAAACTTTGGGCTGAGCACCAGCAGTTCCCTCCCATCCTGCCCTCCCTCTCACACAAAGCTGTCAGTGATCACACAGAATCCACTCTCCCAACTACCGTGATCCCAAGGACTACTCCAGTCAATCTAAATTTGCCTTTAAGATGTTCCAATCCCACCCTCGGTTCTCCAGCACACCAAGCACTGGGATTTGCACTGGGCATGCCATGGAAACCAGGTTACCAACTTTACCAAGGGGTAAAGAGCTATTATCCAAAACCAGTTTCTTGTGTTGGGTTTATTTCTGGCGTGCGGCTTTTCCGAGTCCGTTGAGTAGCTGCTCTGGAATCTCGCTCTCCAAACCCGCTCCAATGACTTCCACGCACTGCTCTGCTGGAGGAAGCCTGCCTTGTTTAATGACATCCTAAACAGACACACAATCCTGAGCACTGCTAAAGGTCAGGCAGCCCAAACTTTTGGAGATGAGATACTTGCTCAGTGCTGTCATCGTTAAACCCTCTCAGTTCCCACACATGCTGTATTACGTCTCTGGGTTGTTCTCCCCTTCCTTTTTGGGAACATCAATGCCTTCACACAAGAAAGGTTTTGTATTTCACCATTACAGAGTAGTGCTTATTCTTCTTTGGTAAGAGGATATTGTTATCAGGCTGTTTTATCTTTGTTTATTACCTCCATTCCTCCAGCTGCTACAATTCGCTTGATACTGGTTTGGTTATTTTTATGCTTTGATTTAAGAACAGTGTGCTCCAAGGTTGCACTTAAAGAAATGCCCAAGGAGCAGAGCCAAGGGAGTCATCAGCTTATTTACTGGACTGAGCTGAGCCCTACACGATGCCTTAACAAATAACCTCTCTTCCTGGAAATTCACAGATAACTGTTAAACTCTACTGTATAGCATAAACATAATTAATCTTCACAAAACCCCGGGTATGCAACATCTGAATGTGACATAGCAGGGGGAAATTTTGTTATTCTTCATACAGGGAAAGTGGCCCCACTGACAGAGCTTAAATCTAGGGAATCCTCTTTGTAGACCTGCTCGGGTTTTGGCTGTGTCTATTACTTTTATGGCTCTTTTTTCGCCCCTTCTGAATGAGTAAGCAATCACAGTTTGCTGACAAATGCCAAATATTTGCAAACATGTTTCAGTCTGTCCTTTCCAAGCTTGAAGGTAGATTTACAAGTCATGGAAATGTTCCCTCCACTCTGCATCGATGCTTTCATTCTCCCTTCTCCTTCCAGCCCACCTCAAGACAGATGAAGGAATCTGGGCTGGGATGGGATTAGGATGTCAGTAGAGGGATGCTGTCAATCAGCCCCTCCCTTCCCACTTTCCTCTGAAAAAGGAGAAACCTCACCTGTAAGGAAATCGTCTGATTTGCCCCCCAGCTGATCCCACCCGGGCTCATCCACTGAGGTGTAAATTATCAGAGCAGATGCGGGGGCTGGGTGTGTGCTGCCTTTCCAGGTGAGCCATCCCTCTGGAGCCCTGTCCCTGTGGGATGATGGGGCTCACCCTCATGTGCTCCTGGCAAGTGGGACATGTGTGTGGGGTGGTTTTCTTTGATAGAGTTGATCTGCCTAAAAAATGGGGATTGTAGAGCTTCCCCTCTCCATAAAGACACCGTGAGGATGATCCAATTAACACACAGAGGGTTGCTAGAGAACTGCAAAGGGAGAGCTTATGAGATGTAAAATGCCATTTGGTTTTTAATGAAAAAAGGATAAAGAGATGATCTTAAAAACAAACACAGAATCAGTGTCATGTGCCTTCTGCTCATCCTTTGCTGTGGCCTAGTTTCTGTTTCAGTTGCCTGTGCACATCTGGGCATGCACATCTGGAGAAGAGATGGAGCTTCTTCTGCTTTTTTTACTGCCTGGAAGCTGAACAGACTCAAGAGCGAGTGTGTGCAGAGGTGCTGCTGCCCAGAGAAGGGTGATCCCCACTTTCACTCCTTTGCTGCACTCTTGGCTACACTCTGAGAACATGTACAGCCAGAAGATTGACCTCCCTGGTATTTTATACCCAAATTAAGGTAGGTGGCTCCAGATGCCTCCCCCATTTCTTCTTCTAAAGTTTTGAGCAATCAGAAAGTTCCCCAGAGACCAAGACAAAGGGAATTTCTTCATAAGCTTTACCTAAGCCAAATTCCCCAACAGTGAACCCAAAAGTCATTTTGGAAAAGCTCTTGGCTCTTTGCTGTGGTTTCTGTTTCAACCCCAGGAACAAGGCTGAGCCTTTTGCAAGGCAGGCAGCTCCCTCTTGCCAAGAGGGCTCCAACAAGGAGGCCAAGCTCAGACCTGGCCACAGACCCTGTCCATGTGCTGGGGTTGGCCACACCAGGACAAAAGCCTGAATCCACTGGTTTGAAGCTATTTGGGAGTTTGGGCACAAACTTGGGGCCCAGTGGTGTGCATATCCCCAGTTTTCCTCCCAAGGACCACTAGAATCCTTTGCCAGGTCTTACTCTACCTTCTTTTTTCCACCCATTCTGGCCTGTTGTCAACACTTGTAGCAGCAGCCAGAGAACACAGAGCTCATTTCAAAATCCCCCTCTGCCCTCATGGCTGAATTAACCTTCCAGCTATCCAGGAACTGGTAACCAAATCTGGTGTCTCCAGGGGCTCAATGACACGGGACACAACCATCCTCCCTCTCCCCACTGCCATCCCACACAGAGGAACCCAGGCCTCTCCAGGACGTATTTAACCAGCAGCTCTGTCTCCCTGTAGGGATAGGGCTGGGATTTTTCAAATGACACCACTGGGAATTGGTTGCTCAATTCCAATTGTGTTTCAGGGGATTTGGCAAGTAACTCGCAGCCTTTTTTAAGGCTCTCTCACAGAACAGCAATGGAGATGAATTTGCAGGTTGTCCACAGAGGCAGGTTGCTGAGGTTCATTGTAGCACCAGTTAAATGTTATTTATCTCATTCATCATCTCATTCTAGTTACTCATTTCCCCTAGAAACCCAAAGAGTTGGACACATGAGATGGCTGGACAAGGTTCTTCTTTCAACTGTCGTTCTCTGTTTAGGAATAATACCTAGAAATATCTTTTCCTGCAGAGTCATAACCCTCCAGCCAGGGCAAACAACTGCTTATTACAGGAGCTCAGATGCAAAGTTTACCACCATTCATGGGGAGCTGGATCCAAGGTTTTGGTTTGGCTGATGATAAAGAAAACCAAGCAAAGCTGAGTAAACCCAGATCTGAACCACTCGCAGTGTCCGTGGCCAGGAACTGGGCTGCTTCCAGCTTATCTTCACCGAAGCCCATGGCCTGAGCTGCAAAATCAATTCTGGAGCTCCAGAAGGGCTTGGGTAAAAATACATTGCTGTTACTCACACTAAATAAATACACGATGTAAGACCTGCTGTGGTGAAGAAAGCTTCACCTGAGTGGTGACATCTGAATTGCTGCGCTGCACCCTCTGGATTTGCGCCCTGGGTTTGCCGAGGGGCTGTTCCCACGGGGAGGCAGCCAGCACCATTCCTGGCTCCTTGGAAAGCTGCGAGCGTTTCCCGAGCTGTGACACGGCCCGGAGGGCTCCGGCCCCTGCTCGAGGGGACAAACAGCGCAGCTGCCCGGGGCGCCCAGAGAGGCGGGAGGGATGCGGGCGGCTCGTTCGTGCCATTTGATCCCAGGAATCCCAGCCGAGGCACCGGCAAGCCCCGGCAGGATCGCTCGGCGGGCTGTAAAGGGCACGGAAAGGCTCTCGGATGCAGGAGGTGACCCGGCGCCTCGGCGGGATGCTCCCGCAGTGACAGCACAGCTGATCCCCCTCCCAAACCAAATCCTCTCCCTGATCCCTCATCTCGCGGCTCGACACAAACACAAACTGCCCTTTGCAGCTGAAGGAAAAGGGCAACCAGATTTCTTGTCTCTGTCGACCTCATCCTGACCGTTCCAGCGCTGGGAGTTCAAGATCCCCGGTATTTTTTGAAGCCTGAAAGCTGCTGAAGTACAAGTGCTTCCCTGCCTTTGCCTTTTAATGGTAATGGTTGAGGACTGTTTTCGTTGCAGTAATGGTAAGAAACTATGAAAGAAAAAATAAAAGCCAACCCCCAGATTTTTACTCACAACTGGAAGGAGGCAGATATAGAAAAGTGACTGCAAGCCCTCGCACAGGTAAAATTACAGAGCAGAAAACTCCATCCTACTCTTCAGCTCTGAAAGTCTCTTCTCCAGTAAAATGTACCTCCTGAGCTGGGGTATTTCCCAAATGAAAGCAAGTTTCAGAGCCATGGTTTTGGATGCCATTCCAGTGGTCACATGCATGAATGCTCTTCTGAACCTCTGCCTCCCTAAGTACCCCTCAGCTAAATACCTGGCAGCTACTGGAGCTGACAGCACTGGGGATCCTTATGGAACAGATCCTTCATAACACCTTTGAAAGTGAAAATATAAGCAAGCCAGTTCCTGCTGGTGTTGGTTTTACCTGCCCTTGCCAAAACATCACCCTCAGTTTCCGAATTTGCTGCGTTCTTTCTTAGGACCAGAATGATCACTAGGCTTACTGGGCTGGAGAATCAGGAAGTCCAGGCTCTTATTCCTCTTCTTCAGTATTTAGGAATTTTACTCCATGGTCTGTTTTAGCCACACATTAAAAAAAAGAGGTGGCACATGAAAAAGGGAGTAAAAGCAATGTCCTTATCCAAATACCCTGTGCCTAGTGAGGCACCAGGCGTGCCGTGTGCTCTGCTGGCTGTTTGGGGTTTGGCTGCTGTTTTTCTGGAGTTGGGGCACGCAGTGGGTGCCCTCAGTCACTCACCCCATCCCGGGTGACAGGCTTGTGCAGCAGTGCCTGCTGTCTGTCAGGACATGAGCATCTTGATCTTACTCATGGCTCAAAAATAGCCAACCTGCTTTATTTTCACATCTGCTTCATCAGCGCGGGGTCAGGTGGGCTTTGGTTCTGTCTCAAAGGGCTGGAGACCAGCCCAAGTCTGAGAGGTTTTAGGGAAAGAAGTGTTATGGAGGGAATAATCCAGGAGAAACTTGCTGCTGCTTCCAGCCACAGCTCAGGCAAGGCCCATCATGAACATAACCCTTTCCTCCTCATTTTTTTCCCAGCCCATGAGCCCAAGTTGAAGCTGTGTTTCCAGCCTAGAGGAGCAACGTGGAGACAGTGCTCTCTGCAGCAGAGCTCCAGATCATCTCACCCACCCGTTTGAGCCAGGTTTTCTTACAGAGGTTGCACATTCAGAAGCACAGGGACATTGTTACTGGCAATCCTCAAAGCACCCTGCCCAGAGGGCCTGGTGAACCTCCTCATACTGGCTGAATGCACACAGGAAGACCTTGCTACTGCCACCCAAATTAGTGAGGGGGGAAGGCAGTGTGTGTATTAAAGAATACTTAGCAGTCCAAGGGATTGATTGCCCCATTGATTAATTGTCCTGTTCATGTAAGGGAAAGAAAAAAGGAAAGGTGGAGAAGAAGGAGCTTTCTAAAAGCTTAAATTTGGGGCCCATCCCTTTGCTGAGCAGCTGGGCCTCCCACACTGTCTGGTGTGAAGTGAATCTCTCACACGGGCACCCTGTGTGCTCAGAGCCCCCACTATCCACAGGCAGATACGTGCGTGTGTGCTACACACCACCAGCCCACGAGTTCCAGCTAATTAGCAGAAATACCCTGCTATTACATTTGATCAGCCTGTCAGTCAGGGAGAATTCCATGGTCCTGCCTGATACTCATCCCAGGACTGCAGCCACCCGCTGACTGCTACTAAAATCTGAGTCCATAAATGCCCGTGGAAGCATCCAGTTGGTAACACCTCACACCAAAGCCCTGGGCTTGGGCTCAGCCCTGGCTGCAGCAGAAACCAGCAGCAGGGGAGCTACAGCAGAAAAACAGCACTAAATAACCCCAATCTTAGCACCAAGGTTGATACAAGAAGCCATAAAAACCTGCGACAATAAAAAAGAAAAAATGCATGGCAAAACCAAATTCCAGACACTGACATGAAGGGGATTGGTCTGGAAGAGACTGCCTAAAATTCCCTTTCCTGAAGGCTGTCACATGTCCTGTCCTAGCAGGATTATGGCTTGCACACACCAGCACACGTCAGCTTGTATTCATAGCCCTAAAATGTTCCTGTCAGTTGTACACTCCACAAATGCCAGCAAGATCCGAGATGCTGCTTCCCCCTGCCCCTGCCCACCCCTGTTGTTGTTGCATCTGCCTGTTCCATCCATCATCACCCCATCCCCAGCTCCACCTCAGCATATGTTGCTGGAGGAGAAATATAATTAAGTTCAGACGATTCACTTTGAGGTAACCAGCTGTCTTGCACCACCTTGGATGTGTTTCCCACACCTCAATTAGCAGAGGGAAAGTGGCAGCACTGATGGCAGAGGTCTGGAAGCCCCTGCTTGACTGCAGACCAGACAGGACTCAGGCTGACATAGGAAAGCATCCTCTCCAGGAACACATCCTGCAAAGGCTCTTGGAGAGGATGGATTGGGAGAGGACTCAGTTCCTGGTGCTCTTCACCTGCTCACATCCTGATTGCCTGTACACAGGACTAAGATGTGACTTCCCTTCGTTACGCTTCAGGGCTGCAGGCTTGGTTTAGTATGGTCAGATGAGTGTGTTTACATGTTCCTACACCAAATCCAGGTTGTGAGCCAGTGCTGTCACTTCTGGATGCTGGCTGGGAGACGTGGTGGTGGCAGTGACACCTGTACTGGGGCAATGCAGGCACAGGAGCTGCACACACTAAGTCAGGATTAGCTGAGTGCCTACAACACAGACATCCACCAAGACCCCATGACAATGGCATTTCCAGACTGTTGCTTTACAGGAAATGCCTTGTTATTCCATAAAATAACAGGACAGAACACCCCAGCCTGTCAGTCAGGGACCAGACTCACGGCCCAGCAGTTCACACAGAGGAGCAGGGCTGGTTTAGCTCTCTTCAAAACCCCTTTGCTCCTCTGCTAAAAGCTTAAATCCCTCTGATGGCCTTCAGGTGAACTCCTGGCCTGCAGAGAGGGAAGGGATTGCACAGAGGGGATGGAGTGATGCTGGTAAACCAGCGGGAAGCAGCTGGGAGAAGCAGCACTGATGGGAGGAAGCCAGACACTGTCGGGGTCGTTGCCCCAGGGGAGGATTTCCCTATGGATGCCCGTGCTGTGTGCCCGCTCTCCAGGGAACTGGGCAGGGCTATTTCTGTCCCCCTGTCAGCAGCCAGGAGCCCCGGGATGTTCCTCTCCCAGCCCTGCTGTTGCCCCCAGGGCCAGGTTTCCTCCCTCTGTCCCATCCAGCTCGCTGGGTCCCTGCCAGAGGCCCTGGTGCCAAGGCAGGGGTGACACAACTCCCATCTCCCTTATGGAGCTGAGAGGGACAGGGGATGGACTCAGAGTTATCTGACTTGTGCCCGTGTCACCCTGCTTCTCCCCCCCTCTGGATGATCCCACCATGCTGGGAGGACCACGTTGGTGTGGGATGTGCAGCAGGGATGTGTCTTCCCTTGCTGGGACCTCACCAGCTCACACCTCAGTGCTGCAAACCACAAAACAAGGCCCCCAAAGCAGCACAACACCCCCATTTCTGTATCCTCAGCCGTGTTTGGAAACAGCTGAGACAGACCCACCGTGGGCTGTGTTTCCAGCAGGAGTAGCCATGCCTAGAGTGCAGGTGCTGCCCTGGGATGGGGCTCTGATTTGGGGCTCAGCTGCCACATGCTGGCTGCAGCCCTGGCCGGGTGTCAGCTGCTGGACAAGCAAAACTGTGCCTGTCCCCCCACACCGGCAGGTCCTGTCCCCTCGGGGCATCTCATTGTGCTGCCTGCAGACAAAAATACTTCCCCAGCTGCTGCCCACCTGGTGCTGGAGACGAGCTTAGGAAACAGCAACAAGAAACTGAAAATAAAAGGCTGAAAAGAGAGAGATACAGGGCTCATACCAGAAGTGAGAGTGCTAAAAATAGTGGTGATACAATCCATCACAGCTATAGGTCATAATTAAGCACTTGAGTGTCTTTGGGCATCAAGCAAGTGCCTCTCCAGCAACGGGAAACACACAGGGGTTTAACAGGAGAGACAGCGTGTCCTGGGCTCCCGGCCGGACACTGCCAAAAATAGAGGCTGTGTGGACAGTGCTCTGAGGGGGCTGATCCCCAGCACAGCTGGGGCACTGCCCCTCTGCTCTTCGTTGGGCTCCACCACACTCCTTTCACCCCCAGCCATGGAGCTGTGCAGTTTTCCAGGGGATGAAACACCCACTCCTGCGGGGAGAGTAAAGCGCAGGGAGGAGCGGGAAGGCACGGTCAGCCCGTGGGGCACAAGCCCACTGCTGTATCCCCAGTGGCTCTCAGGAGTTCCTGGCACATGGATACACTGACAAGATGCAGGAGCAGCTTGCAGGGAGCCTGTGTGAGGCTCAGACATATCAGCATCTCCTTCATGGTGGTTTGGAAAGGAGAAGCCACAGTTCTGAGCCATCTTCCAGTCTGGAGACGATCGATGCTTGCTGGGCTGCTCCATCCCCAGCAGCTGCATCTTCCATGGGGAGTTCCCAGCCCCCGAGAGGTTGGTTTGGTTGCAATCCAAGCTTTTATCCAAACCCTAGTTGGTGCTCAAGTGACTGAAATTATCTAGGCAAGACACCTGGATGTGCTCTTTCCTCACTGATGAAGCCCCAGCTTCACCCCTCCCAATACACCCACACCTGCAGAGCATGGCAGAGTCCCCCTAGCCAGCAGGGACTGTGGTGCCCCATTTCCCCAGGAAAAGGTGTTTGTAGGCCAGTGAACTTCACCAGGGGATGAGCAAGAGGGCCCCGTCAGGTTTGGTTCCCAGCCCTGCTGCTGTGCCCACCCCAACACCCGTGGGCCTGGTGTCTGGTCGAGTGCCCACACCAGTGATACCATGGTCAGCTAAAAGGTGCGTCTCAAGTCAATTTATACTGCTTTTCACTTTCTGCATAGAATATTGCGCATGAGATCGAGTGGAAAATTTCTTCTTTAACTCCTCCAGGAGCAGGATTATTTAACTGAGCTGCTATTCCCTGGAAACCTTTGACTCAAGCGTTACAACATTGCGATACAGGAGAAATTCAATACCACAACAGCCCTTGGCTAATCCGTTTTCTCTTCTGGGACCAGGAAAGCTCAGACTGGAATAAGGAAATTTAAAACCAGTTCAGCTCTAAGAATGAGTCGTAGTTAAAACCAGCATGAAGAGGGCGAGGATTTTGAAAACAAACACATGAGTTAATCAAACATTATTCTAAAAGAAGTTAAAGCAGCTACAACCCTGGTGGTGCTCCTGCTCGATGTGTATGGGGTGTGTGAATGGGCTGAGACTTAGGAGAACTTCATGGCACAGTCTTGACCAGCAGGAGCACAGCACTGGGACTGAGAAGAGGAGACTGATGTCCACTGTGTGGCCATGGCTGAGGGTGCCTCCCCTGAGGGTGCCCCAGGCACCTGCGGCCGCACAGCTAGACTGGGTTTGAGTCAGAAGAGCTGGAAAGTCATCATTTTATTTTCTCTCATTCTCCCTATTTTTGGCTTCAGATTCTTGGATGTCTCCTGCCTACTCCCCAGATATGTGACAAGGAGTAGGTTTGAGATAGTAACAATATTAAAATGAGTCAAAGCGCAGTTTGAGCTGAAAGTTAGCACAAATGCAGGAAAAAAAACCCTCAGTGAAAAATAACAGTCAGGTAGGCAGAAGATCCTCAGGAAAAGACTGGGTAGCAAGGGAGTACTGCAGGCTCAGAGGGGTCCCTGGTGCCACATGGTTAAGGAAACTTCATGGGGACAGTCACACCTCAGACACACCTGCTCAGCACTGCCCAGGCTGAACCAAGGAGGCAAAATCCAGAGCAGAATGGGAATGATCCCAAACCACAGGCTGTGAGGAGAGAGAGGGAGATAGCCAGCAAATAAACAAACTCCAAGCTTAAAGGCCTTGCTTAAGATCTTGCACCATCCACAGCCATAAAACCTGCAGGAATAAAGATGCTGGATATTGACACGGTTTAAAGGGAGGGCACGATGTTGTGTCACCATATGGTGACGTGGCACTGGCCAAGACCCTTGATTACAGTACTCACACACCTGGCAATGCCTTGTTTTTTGTTTATGCCCATCTTTCCCCTGGGGACATCCCCTGGCTTCCTGCAGGGTACATCCCCCTGCTGATGCGATGGGAGCTCTCCCCAGCACAGAATTTATGTCAAGAGGTGATCAACTGGCTTATTCCAATCACAAAAAATTTTTATCTTTTTAACCAGAAGCTATAAAAATCCAGGAAATGTGGATTTATGGCCTATAAAAGGTTTAGCTTGAGCTATGACCTACAGACTTATGTAATTTACTACTAAAGAGGGCTCCAATTCCAGCACCCCAGTGAGCTCTTTTTGGAGCATTTCCTGATTTGGGCTCTTTTAAAGCACAGTTGGGCAGTCAGTCAGATATGGGAGCTTGGAGGGCGGCTGGGCACTTGCCCCATGGCACAGGAGAGCCAGGAAGTGCCAACCTTCAGTTTCTCATGAGGACTGTGGCTGTGTCAAGTGGGAAAACCCCACCCCAATCTTGGCCCTTGGTGTTTGCCCTGGACAGAAGGTGTTTGCTGGTGGGACTGCTCCTTTCTCAGCCCTCTCAATCTCTTTAGGTGACAGCAAGTCAAAATCTTTGAAGAGATAAATTGAATAGAGGGGTCATATCCAAGTCTTGGCTTGCAGAAGGATCTGCCCCAGGGCTTGGCAGTGTTTCTGCTGCGATGCCAGAGCTCTGGAGCATCTCTCCACCACAACCCACTTTGATGCCATCACAACCTTGCAGGCTTCCCTGAAGATTCACTCATCATCCAACACATTCTTCCATGAAGGAGCAATTTAGAATCATGGAATATGCTGAGTTGGAAGGTACCCACAAGGATCATCAAAGATCAGCTCCTGGTCGTGCACAGGACACCCCAACAATCCCACTCTTGTGCCTGAGAGAGTTGTCCAAATGCTCCTGGAGCTCTGGCAGCCTTGGGGCTGTGACCACTGCCCTGGAGTAGCTTCATACCCTTGAGAACATCTCTGGGTGATCCATGTCTGGAGGGGAAGGAAAGATCTGCAGCATCAGTGATTTATTTAGTTTGTGGTGAGAAGTGATGAGAGCTGCCCGAGCAGGGTGTGAGATATACCTAAAAAACTGAATCTATACAAACAAGAAAGGAAATTACAGCAGCTGTGGAGCAAAGCTCCCATGTCTCTTGTCCAAACACCAAAGCTTCCCTGGAGGAAGGTGTGTTGGACACTGTGCCCTGAGGCCAGTATTTGGGTCTAGAGTAGCTGGAGGACCAAACACAACCAGCCCTGAAGAACCTCCAGACTTGTGCCAGTCTGATCTGCAGTCTGACCATGACTATCTCAGCTGGCTTTTTTGCTCTGATTTTGTCTTTTGGGGATCAGCCTGAGAACAGACCTACATTTTATCATGTTTAGACACCAGCCCAAAGCAACACTGAGCAGTAAGAAGCACAGTCCAGCTTGGGATCATGCAACCCAGCTGCTTGAGCTTTGAGAGCCCAGAAAAGCCTGCTTGAACCATAAGAGGAGCATGGAAACTGCCACTTCATCAGCAGATAAAGCTCTGCCAGTGCTGCCTCCTTCTGAAAACTCTCCTGAGGACCTATTCACATTTCCTTCACCTTCCTATGTCTGATTTCAGATCACATGTCACACTGCTTGCAAAGCCCAGCTCACAAAACAAGAACACTTCAACACCCAAGTGCTGCTGCTGTCAGCCCAGAACACTCTGGTGGCTCAGCAGAGCTTTGTTAAAGTCTCTTCGTTCCTCCAAAAAGTTTCCTCCATGCTTCTTTTTGAAGGTTTCTGACCCATTTGTGTGATTTCCAGGCTGAGTGAAGTGATGAACCCCCTTTCCTTCCCCTTCATCTGCTGTCAGCTGAGACGGGCTCCTGTGCCTCTAGCCCTTCTGACAGACCAGGCCATTTTGCAGGCATTTCAAAGAGATTCTGACCAGCAGAGCCCTGAGCTTCCTGCAAGCCAGGACAGCAGCAGAGCCTGGATGGGAAGGGTGTGAAGAGCTGTAACTTCCCAGGATGAGCAGCCCCACAGGGATCATGGTGTAAACTCCACCTCGCCCTGTGCCCAGAGCTGCACACCCTCCTCTCTGCTCCCAGCTTGCTGCAGTTCAGCCACAGCTTTGGCCCAGAGGTGACATTTGGGGCTTTATTGCAGATGCAGGTTGCTATGGTGAAATGACCTCCCGAGCACCCTGGAAAGTTCAGAGAACGATTTAGAATACTTGCAAAGTCATTGACTTGCTGTGCCCAGCTGATGGCAGGTCATCACCCAGAAAGCAGCAAAGCTGTGTCCTCATCCCCTTTGCATGAAACCTTTATTCTCTCCTGGTGTTCTCTAGTGCTGGTACTGCCAGTCAGACTGTGCTGGGATGTTTCTGGTGCCTTCCTTCCCTCTGGAAATGTCCTTCCTCATTTTCTCTTTCCACATGTGGAAATCTGCACAGCCCTGAGCAAGGCAAGGATGGGTACCTTGTGTCTAGTGCTGAGTTTGCAATGCCAAGGTGGGGGGCTGGTCCTGCTACACCCAAACCTCTGAGCTTGGGCCTGGCTGAGAATCCATCCTTCCTCTCTCCCTTCCTTCCTTCTCAGGGGGAATGAGACACAGGCACATCTGCAAAGGGCAGAAGAGCTTTTTTAGCTCCCAAGCACCCACACTGTTTATTTGCAAGTGACTCAACCAGACTCTAATGGGTTTGTGGACGCTGCACAATTCACCTCTCTCTTATCTTGGGAATTTTCATTACCTTTTGGGCAATTTTGACAAGGATTCAATTTTCCCCACCTACACACACATCCTGCTGTTCTCTCATTGAACACATCAATTAGCAGCCAAAAAAGTCCTCAGCACCTTTCCTCCCCCCAGATTCAGCCTCCCCCATCAGCCTTTGACAACATTTCCTTGTGCCGTTACCCACCGCAAACCAGGTCCGGCCTGAAAGACTGAAATTCTTCACACCTGATCCATGTGCTGCTCATCTCACAGATATCTCTGTGCCATCCCAGGAACAGAATCCAAATGCCCCAAGCAGGGACAGACCCATGTGTTGCACCTGCATCCCTGCAACAGCACCTGCCAGCAGCACCCGTGCAGTGGCAGAAGAAGTGTAAAATTTCCTATCATTCTCATCCAGAGTATTCCAGAGGTATTCCAGCTGCCTTTGCAAACCAGTGAGCTGTCTGATGTCCTGAATTTATTCCTGCTGGGGTACAGACAGCTGCAGCATTTTCCATCAGTCCAGTTTTTTCCAGAAGGTAGAAACTGATTCTTCCAGCCTGGAGACACAGCAGGATCGAGGGTGACCTGTGGGACACCTCCCCACGCTCCTGCTCCCTCCTTCAGGTGTTGCTTTCAGCCACCACCAGCCAGGACAGCAGGGTGTGTGCTCTGACCCAGGGCAGCACCATCAGCTCTCTTTTTTCCTTGAATTCAAAGCAAACATCAGCCTAATTTAATTTTTAAAGGAGACCCTGAGATCTGTGTCTGCAGACCGAGCTTTGGGAAAGTCTAAGGATGACACTGGGAGGAAGCTCTGCTGTCACTACCATAAAGGGCCTGGATGGTGGCAGCTCCATCCCTGCCAGCCCTGAGCCAGGGCAGGGCCTCAGGGACACCAGGATGCTGATCCCATCTCAGCCCCATGCACTGAAAGGTGGAAGTGAAAAGCAGATATGATGTCTGGGAAGGTTTCCAACACGGTTTTTTGGTTTTTTTTTCCCTTTTCCTCCTGATTTAAGCTCCAAATCTGTGACAGCCTAAAAGGTCCCTGGACACAGCAACATTCAGGAGCAGGAGATGGCAGCACTCCCCAACATATCCCAAATCCCTGGGCATTGGAGGTGGGCAGGGCAAGGTCCGGGGTAGATGTAAGGAGCATCAGCCCTGGCAGCCACACCTGCTGCTGGCTCATGGATTCAGAACTGCTGTTGTCAGGCAGGGAAGGAGTGAAGGGGGCCCTTAACATCCCACCTGCAAACTGCAACAGAACTTCCTAAGGATGGAGAAGAAGCAGGAAGGGGAGTGCTGGGGAGCAGCTGCTCAGCCCTTGCAGTGCCAAGAAGCCCCATCTCCCCCACCCTGCCTGGCTCCATCCCAGTGCCCAGCAGGACCTTTATGTAACGAAGGAAAAGCTTTCCCAAGTGTTAGGTGAATTGTGCTGAAGGTCCCAGCTCTGGAGCAGACAGAGGCAAATCCCAACTGGAGCATCCACAGGGGTGAGGGCAGGGGAGCATCTCCTGAACCCCTGAGTGACCAAGTGCTTGGGTTCCTCCGTCCTTCCTGGGACACAACAGCTTCACCTGGGAGAGCTGTTCCAGGGAACGTGAGCCTTGGCTGCTGCAGGAAGGCCGGCAGAAGGGAGGGCTCCAGCAGAATGAGTTTTCTCTCGGGTTCCACGCTGCGTTTGAAGGGTAAGAGCACCATCTTGTGTCACAACTCGGACTGCTCCTGCTCCTGGCCAGAAGCTCAAGCAGAGTGTACCAAGCACCAATCCACATCTCTTCCCATCAGCTCCCCTCCCACCGTCATCCTAAAGTGCTTTAAAAAGTAGGAAACAATTTGCACTCAAAATAGGTGTTTTTAAAAAAGTGTAACTACACAAAATCACAGTGAGTCCTGCAGGCCCTGCCAGGAGCTGGTGTGGTCCCTGGCCAGAGGCCCCTCACAGCTTGTTCTACAGTAGAATTAAGGGGCATTTGTGCATCAGAGGTCACCAGGATGTTCAGTACCAGCTCCAGACCTTATTGCTCAGACACGATGCTGAAAATGGGAGTTGAAGGCAAAAAGAATTCCAGATTTTGGGTTACTATTTATTCCATAGTTGAAAAAGGGGAATAGTCTCCATCAGTAAGTGTGAGGTTTATTTCAAGCAAAAAAAAGTATTTTTCAATAAAAGCATTCACATTGAACAAGTTTATTAACTATGTGTGTATTCTGCCCTGAACCTATTTGTGTAGGACACTGATACAACTGAGAGAACTTCTGAAAAATCTGCCTCACAGTGAGTGCTTTTCCCATGATCCCATGCCCAGTGCAGACAAGTTTGTTATTTCCAATGGCTTCAAACACCGTTTGGAACACCTTAGCTCAGTTCACAGCTCTATTCTCACATCTCTCTCAACACCAGATCTGAAAAGTTCAATTACTTATGCACAGACCTGAGGGGCTCCAGGGCTGCTGGAAGAGCTGAAACTTCCAGAGTGAAGATTTATGTTTCTTCCCTTTTAATACAGACACACTCTGCTTTAGCACAGTGCAGTGTGTGACGTGCCTGGGAATGGACACAGCCCCAGAACCATCACTGTGAGGAGAGGGAAATGCATCAGGACATCTGCTTTGGACAGGCAAAAATCTTGCAGGAAAACTCCACTAACCAAGCAAAAATTATGGTGCGTTTGTTAAGCACCAGGTTAATAAAGTTTCAAGTTGGTACAACAGTGGTAACAGTACATTTGGTGGTTCTCATCCATGGATGATTCCAGCGTTTGCACATGCAAGTCTGAAGAATTTTTTTGTTCTGGAGGTTTTAAACAACTTCATGTGGGCCCTTCACCAGTGCCCAAGTGCAGCAGTAACACCTGCAGTGACACTCACAGGGAGGGCAGGGGGGCTTTGCATCCCCAGCACAGCTGGGAAGGGTCTCTGTGCACCAAGCAGGGCTCCCCCAACCCCTGGGAATAGCCAGGGGTTCTTAGGGCACTCCTGAAACACTGATCAGGACACACAGCTGGGACAAATGTGCTTAGGAAGGGGCAGGCGAGCTGGGAAAACACGAAACCCTGGCCCTGGCCAAGTGTTCTGTTTTTGCAGTCACCACATCCTCATTCTTCTGCCTTAAAAACACATCATCTCCTTTGCTGAGCAGGAGTAACCAGCGAGCATTTGATGAATCTGTGCTAAAACAATTTCAAAAATAAATCTCAGTGTCAGCATCTATTTCATCCAAGCTACTTTAAGCAGATCTCCTCCTGTATCTTAAGAGAGGCACAGACATCACAGCTTTTCTTCACAGCTTTTGTTTGGGCCCAGTATGAGAGAGCAGGATAACACTAGTCCTGGACAGACTCAAATACATCATTGATAATGGCAATATTTGGTGTTAGTGTAAAATCCCCAATATTGTGCCTTCTGATAGCACCAAAACTCTGCAAAATTAATGAGACTACAAAGAACACACTGCAACATATGCATGTTTCATATACATATTTATATATATTTCATGTACAAAGTTACATTCTGAACCCCATGGATTCAATAATAGAAATAAATACTGAAATAACTACACTGCTATATGAGCTCTTCCGCTCACAGAAAAGAAGCCTCAAGTTTTAACAGACAGCAAGTTTAACGCTGTAGAATCCATCTCAGATTACAGAGGCAAGTAAAATTCAGCGTAAAGTGTCCAACAGACAAAACTTTCAAAAATTACAGACCATAAAATGTTTAAAATATATGTTTAAAAGATTGAGAAATGTGCATCAACAAAATTAATAAAGGAAACTTAATCTTGTTAGAGGGTGGGAGAGACATTTAGTGTATAGAAAAATGCTTTGAGGTGCAACATAGGTTGTTACAATATGGCATAACCCTGTTAGAAAAGAACACTTAATTTCCCTAAAGAAGAACTGTATTTGAGTTTACCGTGTCTCATTTTACAGAGCAGGGCCTTCACAACACCCCACCTCAACAGGGCCACTTACTGAGTGCTAAGTCAGGTTTAATCCTTTGGTAACTTTTATAATACTCACATGGAAATAAATATTCAGTTACACAGCATTTTTTAAAGACACACGTTCTTTAGAACAGTTAGTATAATAAAACAGATTTAACATTTGTTTGTTACTAAGGCAGCCTATGATAAAGTGTCTACGCTCCATCAGCTCGATCCCATCCGGCGCAGGAAGACCTTCCCAAGGAATGGACAATGCAGCCTCACCCTCACCATGCAAGCACCCCTACCCAGGCAAGTCATGTGCTGCATATTTTGTGCTCGAAATGTTTCCAAACTATTAACAAGCTGTAGCTATCAAGAGATTAGCTCCTATTTATATGATGCTTTAATCACGAGTGTAATGCATAAACACATTCTTGAGACGGAGTTGAGGATGTATTGTCATCCCAGTGCCTGGGGTTTGCGTGCTTTATTCACCCTTCCAAGTGACCTTAAGGGGAGTTTATACAGCCCAGCACACTGTGATGACAACAGGGACCCAGTTAATCTACTGTACCTTAGGACAGGGGATACAGTTTTTAAATGAGAAATACAGAGAAGTGCACATGCCTTTATCTACACCCATAGTGGTAACACAGTTCAACTACTGTCTGCTTTAAAACCCTTCCACTTTTGGACAGAAACAATCAATCATTCTCTGAAGGATTTGCAAGGGTGGCCCACTGAGGTGACTAAAATGGCACAGTGGGCCAGCTCCATTTGGCAAAAGACCAGGTACACACTTGCCAGGTTGCAGTGCTCCAGCTGGAGCAGTAACGCTGCTCAGAGAAAACAGCTCGTCTCTAAAAACAAAATCCTACAAGAACCAAGGAACAGAATTGTGCGCTTTTTTTTCTGAGGACATGAGAATGTGACAATCAACCAGCAAGTCAAAAACTTCGGAGATTGTGTTTTCCAAAGAGAAAAATAAAAAAAAAATCAAGAAAATGGCAGGAAAAGCAATGAAACTGCACCACTCACAGTGAAGATTCTGCACAACAGTAAAAGTTTAGACAGCATTTTTCTTAAGACATCCAATCCCATAAGTTAATTGAGATGTGCTTCATGTTCAGCATACATGCCTGTAAGTTTAAAATAGGTCTAAGAGTGTTGACTCAGGTTACTTTTGTATAATTGGTATTTGTATAATTTTTAATAAGCTTCCAGACTTTGTATTTAAGCCGAAGTACTTTAAGAGTGACATTCAAGATGAATTTGGAAAGCAAATTATGAACATGCTCTCATCACTTTTGGCATTCTGAAGAGAAAAATACTACCAAGATATTAGACATCTTTAATAAGGATTTTTACTACATAGTTCATGTCCTAAATACATATTTACGAGAGGAACAGCTGTATACAAAATATGTCGCTTAAAAAGTATTTATACATATAAATCTAACCAGTAGACCTGAATGGAGATTTTCTGGTTTATCAGCTATGATATGCATTTGAAAAAGCTGCCTAAATATATATTTACACAATAGACCTCAGCTAAATGTGTTCATTTAAAAAATTAAGAAAATATATAAACACATGTTTGCCTGATAGACCAGAACTGCTCCTATTGCATAAAAATGTTTAGGCAGTTTTAAAAAAGTGTTTCTATATTTACTCCTCTGAAACTGTTCAGTTCTCTCACATAATCAAGTTACTATATTTCTCTACTAATCTGAACAGCTCCAGCCTTTTGGGGGTAAATGCTGGATGTTTATTAAAACCCCTCAAAACTTTTACTTTCCAGAGACTAAATGAAAAAACAAATCTGGGTACAGAAATCATGAAATGTTTAACTTAGGTCTGATACTAATGCAGAAATTTCAATTTAAAAGGAAGACAGTCTTGAACTCACATTTATGGTTAAAAAAATAGATGGCGAGTAGACAGAATGTCAGCCTAATATTAGAGTCTCCTGACTTTCAGTAATTTTCTCAATCTTTGTGTTACCTGATAATATTGCTGCTAAATTATTTACTTTTTTTACTAAATTGGGGTATGGAGCTACAAAACAATACATTTGGTACCTAATGATCTGGCACTACAGCTCCTTACGATCGCACTTGGGCAGAATGTGGGGTTTTTTCTGTACACCCTCAGTCTTTTCTCATGCTCTAATTCAGGTCTCCAACCTTCACACATGTAGTGCCTCATGAGTTTGACCAACTAGGCAGAGAAGATCATTCTAGTGCTTAGGACATAAGGAGTTAAGACAAGAAAAGAACAAAACATATCCCCTGTTTGAGAATTTTACAGTTATTTTCCAATTTAAATGAACCTAAGAATACCCTTTGGAAACAGTTGTTCCGTATCAGGGAGATGGAAAAACATTATGCTCAAAATTGCTCATTACTGAGGGCAGCAGTTCTCAAACTTTAAGGTTCAACAGTGAAAATACGATTTTATTTAAATATTTTCATTTTAATTCCTATACAGCCTCTTTCCTCCCCCCCAAATTCTGATGAATGTAACAAATTAAACTGTGTACACTATATGAGCAAGATCTTCTAGGTTTGAAAACAAAAGCTGAAATACAGTTTGCTTTAGCCCTCACTGAGTATTTGGATGAGTCTTAATAATCCATCTCCTAATTCGTCCATTTTTTTTCATACTCTGGGAATAACTTTGCTGTTTTACCCAATGCATTATACGGTGAAATGAAGCTCAGTTGGAACAAAGCTGAACTCAAGTGAGACTACCAAAGAAGTGAACACATTAGATTGCTGTGGTACAGTAAAACTGTCTCAGCTGCTCACTGTGGTGCGCACACCAGCTGGAGAAACATCTGATTTCCTCACACTGTTCCATGTAACACGGGTGCAGTAAAACAGCACAAGCTAATTCCTGTATAGGTAAAGGTATGACAGGTTTGCAATATAAAGTTAAACAGCAAAGAAATGCTTCAACATCATGTAGTGAAACAGGTTCACAAAATAAAAAAACATGCAGAAGCTTTTTTTTTTTTTCCCTGTTTTTAAGGTCTCCAACTGCATCCTGCAGGCTCACTCACTGCCACACATGACTTGCCACACTATCAAGTGACTCCTCTCAGCTTTGGCTACAGAAGGTTCAAGTGGTAGAGCTTCTCCCAGGAGTTCAGATTCTCCTCCTTCATCACCTGGAAAAAACCAGCTTTGAATGAGGCAGCCAATAATCAGAAGAGCGTCAACACCACATGCAGCAAGACAAGCAAAACACTAAAAAGGCAGAAGTTGCCATATGCTGATATAAAAACATATTAAAGTCTGTGAATGTAAACAGAGTGTGTTGCATAATTATCTCAGAGCCCAGCGTTCTGCTGGCCATGTTCTTCAGTTCTAGACCAAAAAATAATGGTAGTTTCATAAGTATCCATGTTCTACATGTTTCATTACTTTTAACTCTTTAAGGTAGAGAGACCTCCTAAATCTGCAAACTACCAGGCAGATACAGAGATGGTTTTGCCACTAGAAAGTGTTCTGGGACAAACACAAACATATAAATGCTCTGGAGCAAGAGCTGTAATTAAGCACAAGTGAGACAACACAACATTCATGTCTATGATCAACCTTTCCCACTCTTTCCTCCTGTTCCAGTTATTCCAGCTTCCCACAACTCTGCCCACAGTGGCAAAGACAACCTTGAACATATTCTCCATTACTGCTCTTCAAAAAGAAGAGCAGTTTTGTAGCTGCACCTGAACTCTGGATGACAGGAGCTGACTGGGACCAAAGGTGACACTGAACTGCACATGGACAGCCAGAACCATCAATCCAAGGAGAAGGTCACTTTAATCAGAGGAAACAGGAACTGACCTACACCTTCAGGAAGGTGCCAAATCAAATTTTGGCTGGTGTTCTGGTTAGACTCCTTTGGAGGGCTGACCAGTCTAAACAGAGTAGCCCCAAACTGCTCTTGAGCAGTTTGCTGGGCTCATGTGGCATTGGCTGGGCTAATGCAGCACTGACACTCAGCTCCTAGCTTTGCATCATGCCACAGGGACAGCAAAATGAGCATTTGCAATGTGGCTGCTCCAGCTGCCCTGGAGCTCAGCACTTGAGCCCTCACTGCAGGGTGGCACAGAACTGCCTCAAGCCCTGCCTCGCACAGAAATCCAACAGGGGCACCCCAGGAACCTGCTTGGCACCGATTAGTGGGATGACAGGATTTGGGATGGCCCTCCTGGGTTTTCCTTTGTAGTAGCTTTTGTGGGTTGTTTTGCTGTTTGGTTGGTTTTGAAAGACTGCAGACAGATTCAGGCAAAAGGTCAAAAGCAGGCCTAAGAGTTGTGACACCTTTTTATGCGCTTTTTGTCAAGTGCAGACACCTTTTTATGCACTTTTTGTCAAGGCCTCCAGCTGCAGATTCTAAGCACAGAATCACAACAGCTTTCACTTTATTTCCCCAAAGAGTTCAATTTAAAAAAAAAGAATGTTTACACAAGAACTCTTTTGTGGGCTAGATCATGCAAAAGTGCTATCCAAGAAAAGCAATGAATAAATAAGATGGGCATGCAGAGATAAGAGATCTACTTTATCCCTTCCTTGAGTAAATTTTACACTGAGCATTCTTCACTTAACACGACTTGTTTTCCAGTCAGTCTGCATATTTAAGTAACTAAGGACATGTTTTCCAGCAGTTTGAGACAGAAGATTAACCTGCCAAAGAAAGACTGAAAGCATAAACAGGAAGGTGGCACATGACTCCAAAGCAGAGTTTCAAATAAACCTTCTTACAGTCACCCCAAAGGTCACGGTTTATTGGGAGGAGGAGGAGAAGCTGAAGGTGTGTGTCAGAATAAAAATACTTCTATCCCTGCAGTGTATAGTAAAGACTGTATATACTGACCACACAAATGCACTCATTGCAATTACAGCAGCAGTTATGATGTGGTTAATAACCTTTCAGTATGAAGTATGACTCATTTAAAGCTCAGATTTCTTACCCATTCTGAAGTCAATGTATCCTTCTCCACCGCTTATCACCAACATTGATTTTAAGGGACTCTGGTTGAAGGACTCTTGGGCTTGTTTATCAGCTGTTAGCTCTGTTCCACCACTACTCTGAGGGCAAACAACCTGACCTGGGTGAAAAACAGAACACATTTTTATGCCTTATCTCAGAGTAAAACCATCTGTGCTTGGTCACTGGATTGCCTAAAGCAGTTGAGTGCCTTCTTAACAGGCAAGTGCTCACTTAGCACAGCACCTTTTTCACAGAAGGAAGCAAAGTCCTTGTTTGTGACCAAGCCCTTTTCCTCCCATTAAACAGGGCTGCACTTAGCAATCAGACAAGTCTTGTAATTAAAATACAATACATTGTTTCTGAAAGTATGAATTCATACCCTTGCTATCTTTGCCTAAAAACATTGTGTTTAACTAAGCGAGTGCAGGAAAAAACACACCACAACCAAACCAAACAACCCCTTTTGAAGATGGTAACAAAACCTCACCTGGTACTGCAACAAAGAATTTCACAGCATCCCGGTGGCCGTGGAAGCAGAGCTGTGCGTGTGCCATGGAACAGTAGGGAATGAATGTCCCTGGAGTCACTTTGTCACTGTTCTCATCTCCATAGACACGGATCACACTCCCCGGACGGTTTCCAGAGCCTGCTGCTGCTTTATTGGCTGTAAAAGAAGAGGAGTTGTTTTCTGCTTCAAAATACAAATTGCTGAAGTGGTTATTTGTTAAGAAACCTTATGGTACCATCTAAAAGCTAAAGCCAACTTAGATAAAAATGAAACAGGAAGGCAGCAATGCCAATTCAAGACAGAGCTGGAAAGAAAAAGATTGCATGCTTCGTTATTTTAAGTACATCAGAAAATGGAGCAGGATTCTTATTAGTCTAGCATAAACACCAGATTTCAATATCCTACTTTTGGGAAAAAATAATTTGTGACAGGACTGTATCTTTCATAGAAAATAAGTACCTCTAATGTGTTTCAGTATGAGCAAATTCCATGTACTTAAACATGTAATTAAAGACAGTTTCATTCCAACTAATCATAAGGTATCCCCTTGCCAGCAAAAATTCTCTAGAAATAGCCACCTGTGGGCATGAAGGAGCTACCCTATTATCATTCTACATCTAGATTTTACTGAGAAGTTTTAAAATACATTAAACCAGAGAAGTACTCATGCTAGACATACAAGCCATCTCCATTCCAAAGACTATCAAAGTAGTGAAAGAAACAGTGATTTGTAACAAGACAGCAAATGATGTGGATTAATGACAAAGTTACAAGATGTGGTATCACATTGGCTGGAAGAAAAACAAAGTCTGTATGAGAGTTCAGCTGCAACACAGGATGATATGCTAAACTGCTGAGCAGATTGGTGGCCATTTAGCAAACATAAAACTGCTGCAATGCAGTAACTGCAAGTGGAAAAACATTTAGGAACATACAAAGGGTAAATCTATAAGGAGTGGGAAACAGCCTCAAAGTGGCTATTAGAAGCCTGAAAATAGGTTTTGGTTCAGGATCTGCACTTACCCCGCAGCCCCAGTAAACGTCCCTGGTGGAGGATTACAGCTAGTGAGAAAGGAGGAAAGGGGAAATGGATAGGTATGACAGTAGAGGAGAAGGATTAATGAGAACCCACCACTCATATTTTGGTTTTTGATAAGGTAGAGCTTAAAATTTTAGCTCCTAAAAAAAACCAATAGATATTTAATTACAGAAGATTCAATCAGAAGTCACAAAGAACAGCATCTTGTTATAGAAGTTTCAGAACAAACTGGACCACAAAAGCACTGCCACTGTCACGTGTTTTTAAAGTTTAATATTGATTAGCAACGTTTCCCCTTTCTCTCTTTCCTTGGCAGGAGGCTCCAGAAAAATATAGAACAACTCATGTTTTAAAGTACCCTTTTGGAACATCATCTGCTGCCCTGCTACTGAGACCCAGGGGACTGAGAGATGCCACTGCTCATGCAAGGATGTGACTGCTTTTAAATTCATTAATATTCCCCACCAGGATTCTCAACCCTGCTATCAGGCTACCCCCAAAAGGCTGCTCTGACCCACAACCAGTCAACAGAACTGAAATGAAACCAAACAGCTTTAATAGGGATTTCTTCATGTTCACTCCTGGTTTAAAACAAACTCCTCTGGAAACATTAAATTAAGCTTGACACAAATTAAGAGCTATAATTTTTGAAAGCATGATTTAAAGTGTTCCAAAATCCATGACAGGAAGTCTGTCCTTCCTTAGTACATTCATGCAAGGTAAAAAAAAAAAAAAAAAAGACATTTACTGAATGGATGGACAATGCAATGGAACAATATGAGAAACAATGCATGTGTGTGCTGTTCAACAAAGCAGGTAATACGTGAAGAGTTTTCACTATTACATCACCCTAAAACTTCACCTATCAGACTGCACTATTTTCTAGGTAGCAACAGTACAACTAGGACTATCAAAGGTCAGCATTTTATTTTCTGAAACTTCTGTCCACCTGTTATAACATTAGTCTCAGGCACAAGCGTTGAGGCTTCTTTTTGTTCTTTAAATGCAATCAATTTACACAGAGATTCTTCCCAAGCTTTACCTATTTAAGATTTGGCTTGCCCTTGAGCTGTTCTTTTCTCCTGAGGTTCAACTGCCCTTAAGTAGTTTCAGCCTATGACAAGAGTCTGGGATCTGTTATTAAGCAAATACCTGGATTTACATGACTGGAATTTGACCTAGATGTTAGTGCCCTGTTTGAAGAATGTGTTTACAGCTTCTGTAACTCTGAATGTGTCCTTTAAAGCAGTCTGTGCTACTCCTGATCCAGTCCTTTATACCCACACTGTATGAATTCTCAAGAACTAAAGCCAATCAAATTGTATTAGCAACAACACCAACTTGCTCAAATCAAAGAAAAATCTACTTTGTGATCATATGGTAATCAAAAATAACATTAATTAGAAAAGTAATGATGTCTCTTCTAAGCAATAAACATCTGTCAATGCTGCTAATGCTCAGAACACCTCTAAGGCTTCAAAGTGTCCCTTTGATTCAAGCCAACTCTACTCAAACTGCAGTACAGGAGATTCTGGAGACGTGTTATTTTCTCAGAGGAATTGTAACCACATGCACAGATTTAGGTGCTAAACATCACACAGGCCTGATCTGTTACAAACCTGAAAGAGTCAGACCTGGCAGTGAAGCTTTCCATCCATTAGCAAGCATCTAAGTGGTGTTTAACACTTTTTTTTGTGTGTCTACAGCATATTGCACAGTGCTATTCATTGATATTTTACTTACTTTCTGTTAATGGAATGGAGATGATGACACCATTTCCTGTTCCTACCCATAAACGATTACAAGACACCATAAGTGCTGTGATTCTCACAAATGAGAATCCCAGTTTACCAGTACCTAAAAACAAAAGATGCTTTTCATCAAAAATTATGAGCAAGAACAATTTTAGTTCTACAACAGAGACTCTTAAATACAACTCCCAAATCACACAGACAAGTAATTCCCTCCCACTTCAGGCAGAAACAAAGTAGAGGAGCACATTTAAGTTGTAAAGATAACCTAGAAGGCTACAACACTGTAAGCAAATTGAGAACCTTACTGCAAGAATCTAACATCAGCTATGAGAAAGCAAAAAAGGCGTAACAGCTCCTCAATGCAGCACAGTAAAATCTTTCGGGGCTTATCAGCTTTTAAAACAAACAAAAAAAGTGAGTTTACAGATCTAAGACAGTGGTTTGGTCTGACATCCATTAAAATTAATTTTTCATCCATTAGCATGATGAGGGGAGCAGAAGGCTGACAAGCCATGTGCAATGCACAGCAGTGACTTGTGAAGGATTTCCCAGGGCCTAATTGCCTGTATTTGTTGTGCAATGTAGGTAGTCAAACTGCTCTTATACAGATACTAATGAAAAAAATCAGAAAGCTTATTAGATTCAATAGCAATAAAAATTTGTGGGGGGGGGAGAAGGGAGGTTGAAAAAAGAGGCAATTTTTCCAGGCAGGTAATGGATTCCTCCCATTTTTAGCTATAAAAAAATGTATCAGTATAGAAAACGAGAAAGATTGTAGTGTCTCTATTGGTGCCTGCCCAACCCAACCATCATTTTCCTCATTAGTTCTGAGTTTTTAAGGACACTTTACACATCAGGTAAGGTCAGCAGACTGTAACAGATGACTGTAACAGACGACCCATCATCCTCATCATGCTTGACAGACTGACTTAGGCTTCTACTTCCAGATTCCAGTCTGCACAAACTGATCTTAACCGGCCTTTCCACCCACCCTTGCCCCAAACGTGCAGTGAGAACTGCCTGATCCCCAGCAGGAAAAGGAAGCTGCAGACAGCAAGAACACACCAGTTCTCCCTGGGAACTTACCGAGCATTTTGCTTACATAGGGCTCAATGTCCACATCCTGCAGGTGCTGGTAGGTGTGCGCGTGGTAGAGGCGCAGGGTGGAGTCCAGGCGGATGGACACCCACACCCCGTCCCCCACCCACGCCAGCTGCCTCACTTGGCTCTCCCTCCTTGGGTGGGCATCAAAGGACTTCTATGAAACATTGGGGTTCAAATCAGAAGGTGAAACAAAGGGAAAAGAAAGAAAGGTTTCTCTGTTACTCTCATACAGTCGGGACTGGCAATTTTAGGTCAAGCACAACCCTCTGATCTGCAAGATCACAGACAGCGTTTAGCTCCGCTTCAAATACCACGTGATGCTCTAAAATTGCTGATTCCCTTCCCTAAGTGTGATCTCAACGCTGTAACTTCTCACTCTGTCTTCATTTACACATCTCATCCCAGCCTGCTCCAGCTTCTGTCTCCCTTGACAGAAGGGAGAAGCTGGAGCCTTTTTGGTCTGAGATCCTCCTGCCACAGCACAAGGTACCTGTGCCCAAAAGGTGTCTTTCTTCCTTGTTCTGTCATGACCAACTCTCACAAACAAACCCACCTGTGCAAAATACACATTATCCACCAGCAAAACAATCCATTTCACTTTTATACGAACTTCATTTCAGTTTTCCCATATATTTATAGACTTCTTCACAAAAACAGGTTATTATTGGGTGATATTTTCAGAAGAGCTGAGCAGTCACCCTCAAAGGCCTGGCCCATGTCTCAGGCCAATTAGCAGGAGCTGAAACACTAATATTGCTCAAGGCTTGCAGAAACCTCAGCCACTTTCTGCCCTTGAGATGACAGATTAAACACTGCAGATAAAACACCAGCTCACACACCTTGCATAAACTCTTCTCTAACTGGAGGGAGAGTACATTCCAAATTAACACTTACAAACCGCTGAAGTGTGCAAAGACAGATTACAGAGAAGTTTACAGGCGGGTGGAGAACAAAATGAGGCACACACAGAATAAGCTGGGAGCTGGCCTTACGAGCTTTGCACAAGAACACTTTCCAGTTTCTGGCCAGCTAAAAGTGGAGAACTAAACCTCCCAAAAACTGGTTTCAATAAGTGAGAACTGTCTCATGGCTTTTAAGTCTTCCAAAACAATGAAAACACCTTAAAAAAATGTAATACTATTTCTTAAAACAAATTTTCTTGGTTGCCTGTTTCCGTACTGATGAAAACAGATGTTTCTGGAGTTACTCTGGAGTCTGAGCTGCAGCATTAAAACATAACATTTAACTATTTTAATCACCATTTGAACTTACCTCTATTTTCATGGCTTTTGGTTGAACAACATAGATTTTGTTCCTGTAGCCACACCAGACCTTGTCATGTACCACTGTCATGCACCGGATCGAGTGGTGCGGCCGGCCCAGGTCCAAGAGGTGATAGTTTGTCAAATCCCACTGACCATCTGCAAAAACAGGAGGAAAACAAAAAGCAAAACTCATAGGAACCTGTATTTAGTTTAAGGAAAATTTACAAGTACAAGTAACTATCTTAAATGTCTAATTTTTTTAAAGCATTGAAATAATCTGGGTAAGTCAATACAAGTTTATGGCTAGGCTCCTCATTAAAAAACCAGCAACTAACATCCCAAATGCTACTTTTTAAAAAAAATAAAGTTGTATGATGATTCAGGTTAAATACCCAGCAAAATATTTTTAAATCAGCAGGTTACCCAGTGCTACATGTCTGCTTGACTAGGACCAGTACCTGTGAAAACAAACAGCTTCCCACAGAGCACCAGGCACCTGCTGCTTGGCTGAACATCAAGTGTTGGCCAGTGCAGATTTTTTTAAAATATGCTGCAAGATCTTAAAAAAGGCACCCAAAATCTACTAAAAGCATACTAAATTTGGTTATTCAACACCAAGTAAAATTCTTCTCTAGACTGAGCTAAGGCCACAGATCATCAATGACATTCACTAGAGAGGCTTAGGGATTGTAAGCCGCTACAGTGAGTTTTAAGAAAAACCAACAAAACAAAACCACTAAAAACAAATTCATCCCAGATGCATCTTTTCCAGTATTGGCATTAGTGTTGCGAAACCTTTTTAATCCTTTTAAATGCTGAGCACAGGGATTTAAACATCACAAGGGAAAGATGAAATTAATAGAGAGGCTGTGGAAAAACAAGCTAACAGATAAGTTCCAGTTGCTCATAGTAAGACCTTCCCCTCCAGGTCCTATTTCTGGAGGCTGAAGAATGGAGCTGGTTCAGGAGCAGTTTGGGCAGAAATTCTGAAGGGATGCTTACAAAATTCTCACTGAAGGACTTGCCCAGAGATAACTTTTAACACTAACAAAACAGAAGGCATGACTATTGAGTATGATGAAAAAGCAAGAGAGATGATGATCAGAGTGGACTTTCACATAGCTTTTTCCTATTTAGCTCAGATCTATCCCATTCTCCATTTCAGAGTAAGAAAATATTCCATGAATGCACCAGAACAGTGCAAAAATGGTACTTGAATCTGCAACTGAAATAACAACAAATATTTCTTGTGACAACCCAAAATAAGGCCAAATGGGAATACATTATCAAAACATTACTTGTAGATGGCACATTTCTTCCCTGACTACTGTTAAAAATTCCCTGGTTTCCAGGTGTAACAGAATCCTTACCAACTCCCCGGTGAAAGATGGCGAGCGTCCCATCTGCCAGTGCAACCAAGACTATTCCTTTGACGTGTCTGGGGAAAAAGGAGGCACAACACCACTCTCTGTCAGACTGCTCTGCTCAGAAGGCAGGTTTAAATGTTACAGCATATTTGTTACAGTCACATTAGCCCTAGTGTTTTGATTTCTACAATATAGCTCAAGAGAAGGGATGTAACAAGGGGTCAAAATTCAGTTCAGAGAGCTTGAAATTAATGAATAGCTGGCTACAATGCCTGAAGAAAACAGCAAAGATAGCAACCTGTAACTGTTTTGCATAGCTACAGCTCATCACTTGGGCTATGTATTTCCAAGAGGTACAAGACTCCTTTTATTTTCCTAACTTCCCAAATGTTTTTCCACTGTCCCTCAAAGAACATGCAGGCAGTCATGGCAACTGACATTCCCAGTATCTGAGAAGGAAATATAAAACTACCTTGGAAAGTATTTTAACAGAAATTCTTTATGATTTACATGACATTCTTTCAGGACTTACACAATACTGAGAATAGAATCTTTAAGTTTAATGGCATGAACACATTTCCTCCACTGGGCCACTGACGAATGAACATACAGGCTGCAAAGACAAATCAGGAGGGATTAAAAGCACTACCAGACAAAAACAACCACAAGCAAAACCCTTATAAACTGAAATCCACAATCAAAGGGAAAATAAGCTTTCATCTTCCACTGGAAACTATGTATAGACTGAAAGCAAGAACTACATGAGCAGCAGAATGGCTTTTTCAGAGGCCTAAAGCATTACAAACTCCCTTGCAGACCCATCTGCAGTAAAAAGTACAATATATTTTTCTAGCATACTAATATACTGAAAGTTATGGAATTAACAGACCATAACAATTTCTTTGACTACAAAAAAAACCCCAGAACTTTTCTGCAGATGAAGCATTATCTAACAGAAAAGGGCTTGCTAATCACCTACAATGCTTCCTTTGAATTCTATGATGTCTAAAAATGCAGCAAAGCATTCAAGGTTTTGGCTCTCTTGAGATCTTCCTGCACTTAATCTTGACTCGAGACAGTTATCAGGTCTGTAGGCACAAGAAGCAAGCTTAAAGTAATTATTATAAATAAATGTAACACGATTAGCACTTCCTTACCATCCATTCTGTGCTCCAAGCCACATGGTTGGTAAAAGGCTACTCATTTTCTGTGCTTCTTCTCTCACTAGATCTTGCTCACTAGGCAGAACTGCAACATCCTTATATAACTCTGACTCAGTACTAGAAAAAAACACCAGTTAAAATACATTTAATGGAGTGCACAGATTACTCAGGCTATAACCCAGGTGGTTTACTTCACTACTGAGGGCTCCTACACTGGCTTTTGAAGTACATGAGGTGTTTAAAAACACAGTAACCACACATGAAAGTACAATACAGATGAAACCTCAATAACAATGAATTTCTTCAAGTGGACATTTACTTTTACAAGGAAAACTAGGTTCCATTCAAGCCTGTCAGTATTGTTATCTCTGGGGAATGGCAGAAGAGAGTCACAAATTAGTCTTGTACCAAGACTACTTATATAAACCTCAACACACTTAACAAGAATAAAAAAGTAGTCATTTTGTCTCCATGCTGTGTTCCTACAAACATTTTCTCTTTTTAAACACATTGTAAGAGGTATGAATACTGAGGCTATGTACTTAGGCTGATACACTGGAGATGCCTCTGTTGTATGTTGCACTCCCAAGGGATCTGTAAAGACATGCTCTGTGTAGACTCCAGTTTGTGCAATATCAGCTGTGTCTTCTCCTGTCCCTGCATTGACTTCTGTTGCTTCTGTTGCCTCCTCTGCTGTTGGAATGTTTTCATCTACTGAATTATTTTCAGTTGCAATATCTATGAAACAAACAAATTTGAAAAACTTTGAACAACTGCGATAGAATTTGCTATTGTTTAAAACAGCCAGAACTTGATATTTAAAACTGAAGTGAATAGCTGTTAAGCCAGACAATTACAATTTCCACATCAGAATCAAAAAAAGTCACATCAGAAATGCCCAAATTTTAGCAGGTTGCACTGTATAAACAAATGTCAAATGCACTTTAAGTATCAACCCAGTGACTGATGGCTCAGATTGGCCATTAAATTATTAAGTAGGACAGCAGTGAACAAGGCCAACCACCAAATATCCACTGACAATCATAGAACCCCACAGTTCTGCAGGGCACATGACAGAAAATAGTAAAAATGATTATTTTATAGAGAGTTTCACTTAAATCTCTATAAAGACTTTACAAAATCCAAGGCATTTATTTTAGTCACTCTTTGGAAAGATCTGCATTTCAAATATTACATTAAAATCTCTCTCTAGAGCAGGCACAAGAATTCCCTCAAAAGTACCTGCAAGAAGCAGCTGCCAATTCCCATTTCATGTCACCTCCACCAAGTTTTCAGCTACAATCTACAGACTTACAGAGAGCTCATGTCATCGCGGCTTACACGCTGTTAACCCCAGTAGCTGCACCACTCATTTCCAGCTGCACCTCAAGGTGTTTGGGCAGCCCTGACACACCTGCAATGTTTATCACATACCTGACTGTTTCTCTGCCACAGGTGAGGCCCCATTGGTGTCATGGGTGCCAGGAGCCCCCGTGACACCCTCAGCAGTGCAGCCCACCACAGTGATGCCCCCCAGCAGGCTGTCGGTCTCAGCAGAGCTGTTGCTGGTCATGCTGCCACACAGGGAGGATTTGTCCACTTGGCTGGAATCTGCTTCCTGGGACCCTTCTTCTCCTGCAGGGTAGTCTGTTTCCCTTGCCCCTGAAAGAGATTAAACTCTGAATCACAGAATATCCTGAGCTGGAAGGGACCCACAAGGATCCAGTCCAACTCCTGGCCCTGCACAGACACCCAACAATCCCACCCTTTGTCTCAGAGCATCGTCCAAATGCTCCTGGAGCTCTGGCAGCCTTGCTGCCATGACCACTGGCCTGGGGAGCCTTTTCAGTGCCCCACCACCCTCTGGGGAAGAATCTTTTCCTGATATCCAGCCTAAACCTCCCCTGACACAACTTCAGGCCATTTCCTTAGGTCCTGTCACTGGGTGTTTTTCATGGGGATGAAACTGAATCACTTCTCCATCTAATAATTAAGCTTCAAACTGAGTGAGCTCTCCAGCAACTGCGATTAAACATGCAGACAACCCCTATCTACAAGGTTATTTTAACATTACCAGCAAACATGGAAGATGCTGTCACAAAGCTCACAAAACAAAAGCAAGATCAACATATGCTGCACTAAAATGTCATTCACTGTATTTCAATCTGCAGTTTTCCAAATAGCTTACTGCTATTTTAATTATATCTTCCTCTAAAATTAGATTACATAACAGTGCACGTATGCAAGGACACCTATCTACATCTTTATGAAGAATTTAGGTGCAATAGGTCCTTTGTTCTGGAAGAAAAACTGTTTTTCTCATGTTCAACCCTCTTACACTTTCAAGACTTAAAATACACTCATATGCAATAAGGATTCCCTCTGCAGGAAGCTCCAAGACTTGCTGCTTATCTTCAAGAAGCTGAAGAGGTCAAAAAAGCAGCCAACATATTGTTCTTTTTGTGATGTTCACAATTCCATGAAATATTGACATTATTGCACAGTTTATAGTGCATCAAACAAAATAGTTCCCCTTGGCTGCTGACATCTCTCAGAGTTTTGGTTAATTTAGGTCAAGAGCCAGCCAAGAGCAGAACAGTAGGGTAGAAATGCAATAGTTTTCTGTACAACTAAACACTTTCTTATTGCTGTGTTACAGTAACATTTTATCACACTAAGTAACAAATGTGTGGGTTTTCATTGCATAAGAAAAGCTGAATAAGAAACAGTTAAATAAGCAGGAGCTGAACCAGCCCAACTCTTTACCTGGCACACTGGCAATACAAAGCACATGAGAATTACAAACAATGAAACTGTCCAGAATATTTCCTGGTTGATTTGCATCAATAATGATAACTTTTGTAGCAGAATGTGTGCTAGTACAGATCCAAACTAGACTGGATAATTCTTCCTGATGTTTCAGTTCCTTCTGCTGATCCTGAAGGAGAATAAAGGCAGAAATGAACAACAGAAAGGGGGATAAGAATAGAATTACTACCTTTTATCTTTTATGGTCTTACATTTTCACCTACAGAAATATACATAAATATATGGGAAGTTAGATATCTTCAATACCACTGTAAAATTACATGTAGTTACTTGATCTCTATGTATCTGAAGTATAAAGCTCCCTCATATTTCATACTTCTCTTAAAAATATAGAAAATATTATAATTGTACTGCATAATTATACAGTTAGAGCAGTATAAAATAAGAACATTATTGTCATGCCAACTGCCATACTCAGTATCACCACAGGTCAATGTGATATCCCCAGAGCACTTCAGAATTAAGCCTTTGTTTTTATGCCCTTAATATGAATTCCATTTATGGCAGTTAGAACATAAACAGTTCTGTCACAAATGGTTTTTAAAGGAGGCAGCACTGGTATAAGCAGTATGTCATTTCGATGTAAAATTGATTTGCTCCTGAGATTCGCCAGCAAGGGAAGAATCAAAGAATTTTTGTAGTCGGATTCAATAACCCAAATATCCTGAGCTAATGGCTACCCAAGAAAAATCTATTTGTTACCAATGAACCTGATTAGAAAATACTTTATTACTCTACAGTTACACAGTAAAGACATATAACTACGTAATTTATTAAATGTGCCTTGCAGTGACCTTACCTTGAGCTCCTGGTCTAGTTTATCTAAGCTACTCTGGGATCCTGTCTGCTGCTTATTGCCATCTGCATCCACACCAGTCACATCATTATAGAACACACTGGCACCAACCACAGACCCTCCATCTCGTGTCTTCCCTCCTGACAGGTTCACCCCTACAGCACACCACAGCTTGGGAGAAAAAGAAATGTTTCCCTTGAATCTCAAACTAAAAAGAGAGACACAAGCATTGTTAAATACACTAAGTGATATCAACATTATTATACATCCCTAGTCCATTTTAAATTATTAATTGCAATTAAAGTAATGTACATTTTACTGAGACATAAATTCTTCTTTACTATGTTTTAAAAAGAAACACCTTAATTTGAAAAAGAATGTAATTGAGTCCAAAATAAAAATATTCGAGCTACAGTTTGCCCAAGTCTCTCTACCATCACTGGAAATATCCTACCTTCATAGAAGTATCCTTCTCATCCAAAGGTCTCAGGTAAACAGGTACAGGCAAGTTCTTCATCTTATTTTCACCCTGTCCACCATTTGCCACCTAGGTAAAAAACAAACAAACAAACAAAATGGAAAAGCTTTCCCTTTAAAAGAGGTTTACAATCTTTGGAATCAGTTTCTCAGACTTTATTAAACACAGTTAAGAGTTTTTAATTGTTGTTTCTCTTAGAAAGATTCTTTACCGCAAAGTTCAACAAAAAAAAGCTGGAATCACTCAAACACAAGCTGTGAAATCATACGCTACTCAAATGTGACAAAACATTAAGCTGTTACCATTACATCTGAAAACATCATACCTGTTTGTACTTCTGAGGTAGACTCCAGCCAAAAGCCTGCACTCTGCCATCCTCCTTCTGGACATGAGCCTTCACCTGGCGGTACTGCTCCCTCTTCTGCTCCCGGCGCGAGGCTAAACTGGCTTCAGTTCTGGGCAAGAATCAGGATTGAGGAACCTCTTATTTATGATGCTCTTTAGAATCTCTTGTGCAATGGGAATTGCTGTTAAACTCAATAATCAAGACTTCTGTGGAAGCACTGGGTTACCAAGGGTATCCCTAGTTTTTTTCACCTATCAAAACATCAGGTTTCCTGTTGGCTATTTTTAAGGGACTGATGAAAACCAGGCAAAACCAGAAAGTCTATTGCCAGCATCCTCAATGGAAATTAAGTTGGGTTGTGTACTTCTACTCAGAGGTCCAAAAGTTGTAAATCAAAAGGATATATTGCCAAAACAAAGCACAGGAGAAAAAAAAAAAAATTACAGATACTTGTTAGCCTGACTCTTACGTGTACCTTAAGTACCTGTACAGTTGCTGCCCAGCTACAGTATTTGCATATAAAAGTGTACCAAGTGCTGCCTCCTATGCCTAAATGCACTTTTTTTGAAAGACAATGGTATTAGCAAGCAGAATATTTCAGCCAGGTGCTCAGAGTATTCACCCACTGCTGCACATTTCACTCTGCACTATCTTGAGTCCTTATGAATCAACATACACTTCAGGAGAACATTATACTTCACTTAGCAGCATGCTAATAATCTCAGAGGACTAAAAGAGTAAACACTTCATAGAGCATATCTAGTGGTATAAAACCAAAATGTCTTACTCTTCACTGAGGAATTCAAAGGCTTTAGATTTGTCACTGGGTAATTGAGATAAGGTGCTGCTTCTTTTCTTGACTGATGGAGTAATGTGCGAGGTTGGAGCATTATATTTAACATTGACAGGAGGTTCTGGTTTCTTTGCTGTATTGCTGGATGAACTGAAGAGCCTGCTAAAACTAGAAGAGAAAAAGACAAGAGTCAAGATTTGTCAGATATATCCAAATTTGATTATGCAGGCAAAACACAGCATATGCCAGCCTGCTCAAGACAGTTAAAATAAGAAACTGGAGCCCAACATAGTAGCAGCCACCACACACTCAGTAACACTCAAAGCACAAAAAGTCATGTCAGTAAGAAAAATTCTTAAAGGATTATTATCCTATTTGTTTATCAAATTCAATGGGAACTTCATCTCAAATTAACATCCACAGGGACCCAACAAAATTAGGATGTGAACATCACACCTGGAAGACAGTTCCATGAAGGACATTAGTTCATGCAGAGAGCATTTTAAAAACCCCACTATTTTCTAGGCAAAAAGAGAGAACAATTATCAGCAAATCACAACATCCAAAGGATTATTTGACAAATATCTTGTTGTGAAAAACACTGGTTTAGATTTAAAGAGCTTGAAGTCAGCAAGGACAATGTAACAATCAGTAAGCTGTACTTCACAGAGGGAAAGGAAGTTGAAATAAATGCAATCCACACGTGCTATTCAGGTTCCTACTTTTCATCATAAAAATGAATCCAGAAAAAATGTTCAAAACAAGAATCCTGGTGCATATTCAGCTAGAAAAAAAATTCCAGCACTTTGGCATTTAACTTCATAAAGTGCACAGCCACTCACTACATGCTGCAGCTTACAATACATTTAGTCTTCCAGACCAGTCTTACCGAGTTGGCATGCTGGGCAACAAGAGGAGAAAGGTTAAGACAACTTCATCTGCCAAAAAATAATTAGCTAACATACACAAATGTGCCAGCTAATTGCTTAGGGTCTTTATTTACTTCTGCCAGTGATTTGTGTTTCTATACTTACAACTGCCAAATGCTTGATCTCTTCTTCTCTTGCATGGCTGGATTTTCTCTTGATGCTCTACAAGAAATGAATTCCAAGTTTACTGGGTAAGCAATAATTTAAAAAGGAAAAGGAATGGAACAGTGTGTAACTCTTATTTTTAAAAAAAGGATTAAATCTTGAAAATAACAAAGCCTGTTTTTTCACATGCTACTCCTTTACTGATCAGAGCACAATACTGAAATTCCCACTAGAGGGAATAATAAACTTCATCCACATTTCTTTGCATCCCAAACAACTGGCAAGTCTTTTTCAGACAGTAGAGACAAGTCTGCATAATTTTGTAATGAAAACAGCTCAAAGAAAGCAGCAAACCATTTTAAATTATTCTGCCCCTTATTTAATATTTTAACCATTGCTTTTTGTTTTAAAGCCTATTAATCTTCAACACATCAGTAAATAATTGATAAAGTGAGTGTTCCCATAGCCACAGATAAGGGATAGGAGAGAATTTCTACAGCAGGCAATAGCTGCAGAAAAACAAGCCATGGCTGTGGGAATGTGCATCTTTCCTCCCAAAGGCTCACAGGCATGAGGACAATGGGAACAATTACATGTCACGGCTGTCCATGGCCAGCAGGCAGCACCACAGCCTCTGGTACCTGTGGTCAGGGACAAGGATGAGCTGGGCTGAGGTCTGAGGCAGGAGACTTACATTTTTAAACCATACCTTCCAAACAACTGAATATTCAGGATGCAAATGAGACCAAATCACCACCTTTATTGCTTATATTTAACACACTTTGCACAGCTTTAAACTGTTTTATCCTGAACAACCCAAGTTCTTCCAAAGGAATTATGCTCAGTCTGAAGACTACACTATCCCTATTTTGACATCACAAGGTATGTGTACACAGAGTAATTTTTACTGCCCAACAGATTAATATTATTTACAATTACCAACTTTTGTAACTGTTCCAAAATAAGCATCCCTTGAAAAAATGCGTGTATTTCACATCATACAAAGTAACACATCTTCACTGAGGTCTCACCAAGAACAATTCTGACAGATTATCTGCCCATAATTTAAAAACAAAGAGCCTCATGGAAATGAGGAAAACAAGCAGAAGGCAATGAACCTGCTGACCTGATCACTCTGCAGCTAAAAATCACAAGAAGCTCTGTGCAAGATTCTAAAAGAGCCTTTTCACCTGATCATCTCAGTCCATCGGACAGCCTCCTGCAGCTCCATCAGCCTCTCCTTGTACTGGTTCCTCTCCATCAGCACTCGGGCCATCTCCACACGTGTGAAGCGTTTCCGCTGCGCCGTGGGGACGTCGCTCTGGGCACACAGGGAAACAACCATGGCAGGGACAAAGGAGCACCACAGGGCCCTGCAGAGCCACCCTCAGCCTCCTGGTAACGGCCAGGCTAGGGCACAATTCCAGATTTCAAATAATTTGGGGCTTTGGAAATCGGAGTTCTACCTTCCTCTCCTCCCAGCTTTTGTATGCAACATAATTTGAATGAAAACAGCTCTTCAAAAAAGGAGTGTGATAATAGTGGTCAGAGAGGAAAGAAAGCAAACTAATCACTGTCAGCTTAATTTCCCTTGTGCTCTTTAGATCTTCTGTCTTTCCCATACAGGGAGGAACTTTACCACTACTTATTAGGCAGTAAATTTTAGTGGCACTCACTAAACACGTGGACTTCTAATGTCCCATTGAATTACACACACAAAACCACACACACATATACACCTACATCATCATCCTCTTTAGCCTTCTGTCTTGCTTCCTCTGCTTCTGCCCGAGCCCTAAATACAACATAAAAACCAGCTGCATTAAATACCACAGTAGGGTTTTTTCTCCTTTTTCTTTTTTACAACCACAGGATTAAACTTACTTTCTCAGCTCTTCTTCCAGTTCTTTATTTTTCTCTTCAAGCTTTTGTTTCGCTTGTTTTACAGCCTCTAATTCACCTTGTAGTACATCCTTCTCACAGGTCAATTCATCCACCTTTGCTATTAAATCATTCTTCACTACATTCAGTGCATTTCTACACAAACATTGAAAACACATGGTTACAAGGATGACCATGGTCTCACAGTTCAGTTTCAGCCTGGTTTTATTTTTGAAGACCTACACACTTCTTACTGAGATGCTGTAAAAAGATACAGCTTTCTTAGAGGTCAAATAATCTCTTCACCAAATCTCCTACATTTAAAGACATTCACATTCTCTCTGTTAGAAAAAAGTACTAGTAAATCAGTTTGCTTAGAATAAATTCCTCAACAGTGCTCCAGTGGATTTGCCTCTGCACTTACAGCTGTGTTTCTGAGAGGGAGTTGATCTCATCAGGACATAGCACTCCATTTCTTGGAGCCTTACAAGGATCAAAACAGATTTTGCTTCTTAGGTCCTTAATTTCTAGAAGAAGACCAACTCAGCCAAATACACCTACAAATTCAAAATACTCACACCCCCACTACTCTTAGAACTCAAAGCACATTTGTACAGTTTCAATTCTGTATCAGGATATTGATGATATAATGAAATAACAAAGTCAGTATTTTTTACATAAACATTCTCACTCACTTTGTCTCCAGCAGCTGAGTGTTTTCCAAAATAAGGTTTTCAACCTCACGCCCCATTCCTTTCCAAAGGAAACAAACACATGAAATTAGCAAATACAACTGATGTTTTTACAAAACTTAGGTTTTGCCATTGTCTAAAGTCAACTGAATTTAAAGTATGACAAACTTGTCAGAAGAACTGTGAGCTATCTGAAGTTTCAGGTCCAACCTACCTTCTACAATTAGCTTTCCCCTCCACCTTCTCCCAATCTGACTTCAATTAAGGCCCAAAGACATCCCTGGCTAAGCACAGGCCAGTGTTGCTACTCTGTATATTTAGAAGATGCTACTGTACTAAGACAGAAACCAAACACAGCATATGCTGCAGAAGTATTAGACCACAAAAAGTTAAGTTTAAAATGCTCAACTGTCTTTTACACCATGTTAGATACCAAAGCATATCAGTTATAGACACAAAACATGCTGAATAAAACTCAGATTGTGAAAGCCCTGCAGATTTCCCCAGAGCAAATGATACCTTACCAAAGAAATTATGGTCTTTAAAGCCCATGCATTCCATGTAGAGCAAAAACAAGAACAAGAAACATTTCATGTGAGGTGTAGTATGAGCGAGGAGCGATAAAAGGTTTAGACTTAGGAAAGTAAGAGTGAATTAAAACAAAGCCACCACCAAAAATCTGAAGTGGGATGGGATGTGATGTGATTAGAAGCAGGATTTACACAGAAGACAGATGTTGAAGAATTTAAGTTTGTCACAACCATTTCCATTGGTTAAACCTCTTATAAAAATCACTAACTTAGTAAAAGTCTCTCTGTGAAACAATTTAGAAGCACAGACCTTGGAAAAAATGCTAAGCCATTCAGAAGTTTCCAATTAATATGCTATTATGGAAAAAAGTGAACATAACTTTTCATGTAACTAATGTTACCAATTTCTGTAAATTAATTTCTCGCCCTATTTTTTGCATACCTAATATAATTTCCAGAATTTAAAAAATGATAATTTCAGGAGAGAATAATTATTTTGCATCTGGCACAGCAAAATAATTACCACACAGATAACAGTAGAAATTATGTTAATTCAAGATTAACATAATGAATGAAAAAGGTATCTTAATGGTGGAGGCCTTTTAAAATACTTTAGGATCACAATCTTCTAAGCAACTTTGGCAGCAGAAGACTTAAAAGATATTTGGGTAACAAAGAAAAAAGGTATCTATAAATAGACATGCAAGTCAAAGTTCCCGCTTTTGACATTTCCCTCTCCGGGTTTTGGATTAAAAGTAAATGAAGTAACTTAGATCAGCCATGGTTAGTTTATCAATATCTGGAGAAATCCCCTATACTACAGCCATCAAGAGATTTTATTCAAGTTGCTATTGCTTTTTAAACATTTTCAGTATTCACAGATAAAAGTACATAGGGTCACGTCCAACAGGTTTCAGGATCTTTTATAATGCAAGAACAAAAACTAGAAAGCCAGAGTGCAACGGCAAAAAAAAAGTTACCAAGCAGGGAAAAAAAATGCAGAGAATGTATTTCATGAGAGCAGCAGCCAAGAATGCCTAACTGGAGAAGCAACAGATTTCAAAGATTTTTTGAAAAAAGAAGCATACACACCAGAATATTCCCCTGGGTATGCAGCCCAAGAGAAAACAGATTAGAGAATCCCAATTAACTATATTTACACAACTCCATACTGAAGTTTAATGTTCACTTAGTACAAATCCAAATGCTTGAAACACACAGACTATCCTGGATGCAGGTGTGGCTCTTCAGGTTTTGGACTATGGTTGTCCTCAAAGTGAAATGACAATTCTAAAATAAAACTTTCAGAACAACACATTCTGCATCACAAACGCAGGTAATAACCCTAGGCTTAGTCTGCACACACTGGTGTTTCCAGCAATAGTTTTACAGAAAATGGTAATAAACTCACTGAAAAAAAAATTTAATAAATTATACTAAAAAGTATATTATTTTTTGCCCATGGAAAAGAAAGCATTAGAATCAGGACATCCTGACAATAATTTGATTTCTTTAATCAATTTATCACAGCTAAGGGATGTATGTTGCTCCATGTTAGTACTTCTCCAGTATCTGTAGTTTTGCATGCAGAATGTGTGATTAGTTGTCCCTGTAACAATGAAGTGACATCCAAGAGTTTTGGATGAAGTATGTTGCAGTAAGGATGTGGAGAGCCTCACTGCTCAAAGTGACAAAAAAAGAAAAACCATCTCAGACTGGAGATAGGCCCATTACTCCTAGAGAGTAATACCTGCAGAAATGTCACCTGCTTGATGTAAAATAAGTTTCTGGGGGAACTATGAACAACCAGAAATCCAGATTGCACACAGGAGTTTTAAGAGTCCTAACAATCTGTATTTTTGCTGGGTCAGAGGACAGAAGCAAACAAGCTGTTGACTGACTGCACACAATCCATTTCTAAAGCACCTGAGAGTGGCATTTCACACATTCCATACTATCAGCTTTCATTATTTCAAAATGAGGCCTGAACAATTATACAGCCAAAAATATCTTGATATACTGTTTATAGAAAGATTATTCTTCTGATGACCTTTTTGATCTTGGTCAACTCAAACTCAAAACTCACACTTTTTCAGTCAGCATAGAAGTAACAGAAAGCTGCTTAGGGGAAGGAGAAATGTGGGTTTCCCCTCCCCTATCAATTAACAGTTTGATTCTCAAATTACCACCATTTCATTTGCTGCAATTCTCTTTTAAGTTAAAATCCCTAAAGAGGTGATAAAGCCAGGCCACTACAGATCAGGCACGACCTGAATAAAACTATCTAAAACTAGTTCAAGACAAGAATCCTCCCTTGAGATAAAAATCCTTATGTAAGAGAACATACAGGGAGAAATGAAATAGAGAATAGTGTAGGAAGTGCCCCAAAAGATTAAGACATCGTTATACAGAGAGAAAGAACAAACACTTTCTTCTGATTTTGCATTCCAATGACTACCTTAGGATGCTACTCAAACAATTTTAATGCAAATGAAGCCTAACACTAAATCCAGCAAGAATAATTAAGCACTTCCTAAAAAGGAAAGTTGCTGTATACAGCATCTTTAAATAACCTTTCTTACCCAGTAAATCTGCACCTTCATCCACATCTCCAATTAGGCCAGAACCAGCAGATGACAGCTCTTCAAAGAGTGACTCTGTGTTACGGTCAAACGCTTTGTTCTCAATGCCTTTGGTGGGAGTGCTGGGCAGAGAATTAAACAAGACATGAAAAAGCAGGGAGAAAACATTCCCACAATGAAGAAAAGTTTTCTCTATATTTTTTACCAGTAGTTCATTTGTTCTCCCAAACAAACCCCACAAGCTTTCAGCTGGCTTACAAGTTCTAGATTCTATTTTCAAATACTGCTTTGCCATCAAGATCCCAAACTTAAAGCAGTTGCTGATATTGAGCTGGACAGCATTTTAATAAATTAAAGCATATCAAGTTTTGGCCTATAGAAATTCAGTTGTGTCAGGACTTAGTCAGCCCAAATGCCTGAAGAACAGACAGCTCAGCTAAACTGGAAGTCATTTAATATAGCAAGAATGCAAGAGAACTGAATAGTAAAAGGTCAAAATATTCCTGTGCTCAGAGAAGGAGCTCCTTTCTCACAAAGCTCTTACACCCTTAAGATTCATCATACAGGGTAATTTTATCCATCTCATCCCAAGAATGAAACAAAGACAGGACAAAGGAAAATTCCTGCACACAGCATCTTTAAATAACCTTCTAAAATTTGTCTTCTTCCTCAAATCACAACACACAACTTACCTGGAACCCTTATATCCACTGAGATCTTTGTCCATATCCAACTCTGGAGTTGACTCAATGATTGCCTGAACTTCAGATTTTTCTTCATTTTCATTTCCCCCTAGGGCAAAGCAAGTGGTACATGTCCATAAACAAAATCATCATGACATATTAACTACATGTAGTAGTTCTTAAGCAATTACCAACTTAGGATACTTCTGTTCAAAGACTTATCAGGGTAATTAAATGAAAAGACCCACAGATTTTGATACTCTAGTGCAGACACTGGAATTTCTAGGTCTCTCCTGAATTTAACACAAGTCATCTTATGTTACTTCCTACTATTTCTGCAACTGAAACCAAGACGTCCAACACTTCATGACTCTTTGTGCCTTTTCTACTGTCAATGAAATGTCATAAATAATTCTAATTCTGGAGAAAAAAGGATTAGAGTTACCAATAAACAACAGACTTATCTCTGACCAATATTCTGTACTCCTTAAAATATTGAGTAAAAAACCCCATTCCCAGTTGTGGCATAACAAAAGACAATTAATAAGTGACCAAATATGAGGTCCATAGTAACCCTACATTAAGAAGTTAAAGCAGCTCACCTGTGCACACATTTCTTGTCTCTTGAGCTACCTGTACTTCAATATTCTTGCTTAAATCCAGCTTCTCATTTGACATCTCTGTGTCCTTGGCAAGCCCTTCAACATTATCCTTTTGGGGTGTTTCAGCAGGCAGCACAGGAACATCTGAAGCAGCTGTGGATGCTGGAGTAGTACATTTGGAGCCTGCTTGGCTAACATCAGAGAGCTCATCCTAGAATTGCACAATTACCAGTAAAAAATGAACACGAAGTGTTATTAGAAGTGTTGGGCATATAAACTAAGGAATAGACACCAAAATCACTGTATTTTACTGAAAATTATGCAAATGCAAAGGAAGAGGAATAAAAAGAATATTTTAAGCCAGTACAGTCATCTTTAGCCTATGGATGTTTCACTCTTGTTAAGGCAGTTATAGCTACATTAAAATGCCTTTATTTTTAATAGTAATGTTTGATCTTAGCTGATAATTTTAGTTACAACTTCAGGGTGCTTTTCTGTGAAGCCTTCCAGACAACAAGCAGCCTTCTCATTCTAAGAGTCCTTCTAGCTGCACAATGATCTGCTTAATCTTCCCAAAGCTGTTATAAAAGTAATGGTTCAGAATGTACATGGTACCTTAAAAAGCAGACACTGAAGCACTGATGCAAACATGGATTTAACTGATATTAAAGTGTAGTAATTCATAGAATCATAATCACAGAATGGTTTGGGTTGGGAGGAACCTTAAAGATCATTGTGTTCCAACCCCCTGCTGTGGGCAGGGACGCTTTCCACTAGGCCAGGTTGCTCCAAGCCCAGTCCAACCTGGCCTTGAACATTTCCAGGCATATTTGCAAAAACTTCAGGTTTTATGTGCTTTCCAGCATGAACTGTGAGTGCTGGCTGACCCTGGGAATGAGACATGGAACTACAGTCATTACTTGTCCAGTTAGATTTCAGATCAACCATGGAACATCAGTAAACAGCTCCTCCTCAGACGCTGCCTCCTGGCAACAATTTACAGTGACACTGTGTCAAGACCCACAAGTATGGCATTAATTATGGAATTAATCCAGCTGCTGGACTCCAGATTAGGACCATTACTCAGACAGAGCTGCATTAGGTACTGGGTGGGAGGGCAGAGTGGACTGCCTGTGACACAACCAGAGGCCACTACCTGAATATACCAACAGCCCTTTTTTGGCCTTTCTCTCATCTTCTTCATTCACATTTTACCCCTCATTCATGCCCAGACCCACACCAGATGTCTGATCTATGACTTAAGCAGCACATGACAGTGAACAACAGCTCACTGCAGAGAGGAAAACAAGTCTGCCTGTTTAGGCCAATAGTTTCTAGCACACACCATTAGAGGAATCTTGATGGGGAAAATAAAGATGAAACTTGAAGCTGCTGTGTGCAAAATGAAGGCAGGACAGTAACTTTTGATAAAAAGTTCCTGCAGGGTTTGTTTGGGAATCAGAGGTGAAAGCAAAGCTCCTGGACAAGTCTGTGACATTTAAAGAGAATGTGACTTATCTCAGGAAACCTGGAACTTGTCAGGAATGAAACAGGTTTAGATTTTGCAAAGCACAAATTCACTGTATTGCCAGCATGCCTTTTTGTGGAGGAAATGAAACTGAATTTTAAGGTTTTTTAAAAAAAAAAACCACAGAAGACGCCTGCATGTAGATACACACTCTCTCATTTGTACTTAGCATAAGATTACTATGAATTGTAACTTACAGATTTCTCCTTTTGGAACTTACTACAGTAAGATTTTTATTTGTGTAGGGACAGGGAGTAAAACACAAATTTATGTATATCAGCATAAATGTAAAGCTTGCATCCTATAGTAACATCCCCACATTGAATCTGCAAGCCCTAGAAACAAAAATTCAGCACTAATTGCCTATCAATTACGGACAGCTCTCATTGTTTTGCAGTGAATTGCAGAATAGCCAATTATTAATATTTGATTTTCTGTCAAAAGTATTCAGAAATACAGACACCTCTAGAGGAATAAAAGAAAAGAAAAAACCTCTCTGCAATTTACCCAATTGCCTTTTAAAGGGGTGAAGTTGAGGCACTGGCTAATGGTTCATACTTGAGTGAGCAGATACAGAAGGGAGGAAGTGGTGCCCCTTACCAAGGGCATCCAGAGCTCACACAAACGAGGAATAAAACCTCAGCAGAGCTGTTGGCTCTGTTCAAACATTTCTACATCTTTGTATTCCAAGAGCATCCACTAACTGATGCAGCACAAACTGATCACTGACTTTCACACACAAAGCTCAAGGAAAAATAGCTTGATAGCACAACAAGAACCAGTGAATAGAATGGTCCTTTCCCTAAGGGAATTTCAAATCACCCCATCTATTTTATATTTCTGACTTTATTATCTACGGTATTGTTCTACCTTACTCTTGGAAACTACACAGATTGAACTATTACAAATGTTTGTTCCAGAACTAAAGAAAATGAAAAGCAATTTCACTAAGTGACACTCAATTAATGGGAATATCTCAAAGCTTAAACATTTGAAAGTCAGTGCTGTGTTGACTTAGCAAAATATACTTCTTTGGTCATGCTGCCAAAAGATTTTTCCTGAAAAAAAGAAAAAACAGTTTAAAAATTCAATAAATAAATCTGAAGGAGTAACTCATCTGCTGCAATGCTGTGCGGAAACAAGTAGAAAAGAATGAGTGGTACATAATTGTGTCATCTTCAAATGATATCCAGCAATGTCACTACTGCACAAGCTACAGAATACCCAGATTTTTCATCTCTGCCACCTCCTCTTTGTGACACTTTTGGAGGAAACACTGACCATTAATGAAATGTGCAGGCATGAATGGAAAATAGATGCTAGAAAGCAACAGAATCTTGTTTGTGCCTTGTACTGGATGTTAAAAGTATTTAGAAGAAAAGTATTAGAGAAAAAAGTTTCATATGCTGGTTTTGACTTCAATATATCATGTTATTCAACAAGTTAACTTAAGAAGTACTTTACACTCACAGCTACAAAGTAGAGATGTTGCTTTGGACTCAAGGAACTTATTCTGAATAACTTGTAGATTTGAATAACTACAGTTCATGCTATTTTGTGAATTCTCATTTTAGCACTGCATTATTTTTGGAAGAATTATACCAAGAAGCCTATTTTCACAATATGGATTAGCCAATTTTCTGAGGGGAAAGGATGGAATCAGAAGCTTCCCTTTCCACCTCATCTCCACCTACTCTTCATCATAACTTGTATTTACTGTACATAAGTTATACTTTAATCAGCTTTTCTAAAATCTGCCAATTTACTGATGTTAATTAGCATAATACAAAGGGAATTGGATGAATTCAAGATCCAACCTCCTGACTAGCACCATTTTTAAGTGACAAACTTTTAGAAGCAAACTCACATTGTCACCTTGATATGCCTATAATTAACCACTACTTACTCTTTCCATTATCTCCTTATGACCTCCAGGATAAATAAATGGATTCCTATTACCTCCAAAGAGTTTTTGTAGTTCTGATCAGTTAATATTCCCCTACTAGGCAGGTATTAAGTTTGCTTAACAGGAAACTCCTCTCAGCTGTATGCCTTTCCAGAAATAACAGCACATCCATAGTCTTCAAAAAAAACCTCATCAAGAAGTATATACTGGGAGGATTTACACATTCTGGAGTTCTTCACCTTGCCGATCCTCCTCCTGCTGTGCTGCGAGTGCATCCTAGACTGCCAGACTCATCACACTCCAACACCACTCCCCCATTCCTGCACTCCTGCAGATTGTTCTATTCCACCCTCTCACTGTTGGAACATGGAACAATTTCAGGAATTATAGCCAAGCTACAAGTAAGGGAAATCATGATCACAGGCTAATTCAGGAAAGTTAGGTAATTCTCAGCTCTGTGGTCTACCTACACTATACACCTGGTAGTAGGCAGAGGCTGCATGAAGAGCACTGCCCATGGAGTAACCGAAGCTTTCCTTCTAAAGCAGCATTAATAAAGCTAATTAGACTGTTCCCACTACCTAGATACATATCTAGTGTGGAAAAACAAGTTGGAACATTTGGAAAGGGTCCTTAGTCAGAAAGAAAAGACCCACTGCTGAGAATAAGAAGAGAACTAACCTGTATTATCACTCATTTGGAAAATGCCCCCAAAACTTTGTTTCTTGCAGTAAGAAAGTTCCCTCAAGCTCACTGGAGTAAGCAATGCACTTGGCTTATACAGAGATGTTTTAGAGCTTTCCCTCCTCTCTTTCAATTTGGTTTTGTTTTCTTTTTTTTTTTTTTTTCCCTTCTCCCAAGGATCTGTTATGGGAATTTCTCCTGCCACACGAGGCAGCCAGGCTGTGCTCACCTTGAGGCTGGTGTGGGACCGTGGCTGGCTCAGCTCGTGGAATTTCCAGTGCTCCGCCGCGGGCGTTTCCGCCGCATCCCTCTGAGCCTCGGGTGTGAGGAGAGCATCTCCTGCAGGTAAGGGGAAGATGCCCAGGGATATGGGACGCTCCTTCCTGTTGGAAAGACAGGCAGGGTTCATCAGCCATCTCAGATGTCACACAGTTTATTTTCTTGTAGGCCTCAGAAATGAGCAGGGAAGTGGTGAAATTCCAGGTTCAAACATGCAGACACTGCTCCATTAAACACAGTGCAGCACACCCAGACTGTGCCACAGCACCCAATAATTCCTCATTTCACATGATTGCCAACGGTCAATTCCATGGCTTTAAATAGCAGTTATTGATTTACACTGCAGCTACTCTGTAGCAAACAAAAGTTTTACAGAAATGAAACACCAACAGAAGTATAAGACAAAAGTGCTTCCTTATTTCAGATTGAATTACAGTTTTCAGCAGCCACTATTAAAAATACCATTTTGCACCATGTTCTCCAAGATATAACCACATAAATTCTACAACAGCAAACAGCTAAATCATCAACGGAAGCATTTGCCAAACTGTAAACAGTAAGCCTCAAGCAACTCCTCTCAAATCATTGGGTATTTTATTCCTGAAGATCACAGAAATTACATGGATTTGTGTAAGAGAAAAGAACTGGGTCAGGGAATTACCAGTGCTACACTGGCTGAGCCAAAAACTGTGTAGTTTTACCCAAGATCAGTTCAACCCTCTACTTCACCCTAAAGCTGCACAAAAGCTTGTGCCAGCAAAGCAAATTACTTCATCCCAACTTTTTCACTTCTTCACTCTTTTCACTTCCCTATGGAAAATAGCATTTGGAAACTCCAAAGGTTTATGTATTAACCCTCAAAAGAAACAAAAAATCCCCAGGTCAGTAGTGTGCTCAGTGAACAAAAGGAGTCGTTCTTCCTGCTAGCAAGAGACAAAACCATTCTGTGCAATGCCATTCATAGGATGCTGTAGCCAGCCCTGAAAAGGAAAAATATCAGCCAGGCCTAGAACTGAGATAAGCAAAGTGTTTGTTCAGGCAGAACAATGTAATGCAGAAAAAAAAGACTGTAATCAACTAGCACAGCTCTAAGTATAGTAGAGGCAGAAGATAAAAGTGTGCACAAGTGATGGCATAGTTTTCACATTTCAGCATTGTAAAAAGTCACAACCACATGTGTTTTCTTTCACAAGGTCCTTCACAAATTAAACATAACCTAGGCAGAATTAGTATCTGCATATAAAATACATGCAAAAATATGGCAGGGAGTGCTAAAAAGCAAAAGCTAAGCATTTTTGGACATGTTTTTGTTTACTTGCTTTGAAGAAAAGTTAGTGAAGAAGGGATTTTATTTACCCATTAATCAGTAAACTCCCTTTGGTAAATTTTACATTGTCAAAACCACAATGTTCAAACAGCAAACAATTCTAATTGGCATGAACCTTTCCAGTCCAGGTGTACAAAGATGCTTCTTGTCAGAAAAACCTTTGCACCTAGTTCTCACATTGGAGCTATCTTGGCTTTTCAGAAATATTATTCCAAATTAAGTCATTAATTGTGAAGTAGTTCAGCACAGCAAAGCAGGCAGCAAAGTGAGTAAAGCAAAATCAGTCTGGGTTACAAAATTCAAAACACCAGATAATGCTCCAGCATCTGCAACTGCTGGAATGAGAAACCCCACAGTGGATTCCAAAGATTCCCACTATTGTAACAGGTCCTGCTTTGCTTTAGATTTCCCACAACTCTCAGGCATGCGGGGAACAAAAGACATGGCACTGAAGCTGAGATTATGTCAAAAGAGGGACTGAGACCATTTCATTGGATAAGAAGTGCAGGAACAAAAAGGAAGAAGAAAAGCTGCCCTTCAGGGGCTGATAGAGCTGCATTGGAGGGGCCTGCCCTTAGGCATTTCCTCATTGCAGGACATGCCACAAAACTGATCTGCTTTGCAATCCTCAAAAGAGAGGATATTAAATGGGTACCAAAATGGTTCACACCTGACATTGCTTTTTTGTCCAGATTAGTTTGAAAGAAATTTTATAATAAACATATTTTGATGTGTTAGAACAGAGGTCAGGTGAATCACAAGGCTGTACAGTAAATGAAGTTTGCAGAAGAGGCTAATTTTGGAAATGAAGGTTATCATGTAGCTGCATTAAAAGAAATGATCTGATTAGACTGAAGCAATTTAAATTTATTTCACTGTTTGTTGAGCAGAAAGCAAAGAACCTCTTTTGCTTCCCCAGGGCCCAAAAAATACCTGAAAATGCCCCAGCGAGCAGAATGGAAACATGTATTTTAAAAGCCTAAACTAGTATTTTGAAGTGATGCACTGAAGCATTTACAGGAACCTTTAGGATAAACAACCAGATGCTCAGTTCTAAAATCTGACTAGTGTTAAAAAATAGAAACAATTCTTCTACAATTAGATTCCTTCATCCTATATTTTTATCTCTTTTTTAAAATGAATAAAGACTAAGGAAGTGAATTCTAATTCCTGTAATTCCTAATGCAAATTACTAGGGGCAGGAAAAAGCATAGCTTCCCCAAACCCCTCAAACCTATTAAATACTCCAGGGGAGCAAAAGCACATTACAAAAAAAAAAAAATCTATTTCTTAAACCATCTGACTATTTAAAATTAAAAAAACATCTTATAAGTTAATGGATATGAAGGTCTGTTTTGGTTTTGTTTGGTTTTAGAGTTGGGAAATATTTGTTCTGGGTTTTTTTCCCCCCTTTTAAACAAACATAGGCTTACTAACTAGATCAATCTATAGAGTTTCATTTGAAATTTATTTTATTTCTTCATATTTAAATATTCATTCAAGTTTTTTATCAGCTACTGGTATAGATTGGTATCTCTTTCATCTACTGAGAGCCTTTAAACCTTTGGAACAACCCGTCTGTGCTCAGAGACCCAAGTTAAAAGCATACTACCATACAAAGTCTACATGCACCTAGTAATAAGGAGGAAAAAGTCACATAGCTGTTCCAGAGATCACTAATCTCCAGCATTTTTTTCCATTTAAAATAAAATTTGCTATTGAATTTACAACCACAGGTAAAATATGTCAAGTTTTCAGGCCAGAAAGCTGCATTTTAAAACTTTTCCAGCTGTTTTCCATCCATAATTATAGCATTAAAACATGTCAAGACTACTTCTGGCCACAATATTCTAATGCATCTCTGTCTGCTACTGCTCCAGGCACGTAGGACAGACAGAACATAACCTGAGGGGGGGGACAGACAGCTGGCAACTTGCCATACAAGTACAGAAACAGAGGAGAGGGTAACATTTGGCTGAACAATAGTGAATAGGCTTTAAGAACTCTAATGCTTAAATAATCAAAGATTTTGTTCCCTCCACCAACCAATAATCAGATTTTTTGAAAGTAACGTGATCAACTAATTACTGTGGTGTTAACATCAATTAACTTATCTTACATAAGCCTTTTGATTAAATCAGGTGCAGTTTAATAGTACAAAGCCTTGGACTGCATACATTTATGCTATACAAGATCAGCCAAGTACCTGACAATACACTGAACGTGTTATCCCTGACATGAACATTGCAGCTTTTGCAGCAGGTTACAATAAACTGATGTTAAGAGCTTTGCACAGAGAAAAGAAACAAACTGACCTCAAATAAAAGGCAATGAAAAAACCAGACTGTATCTCTGTACATAGACACATTTACAACAAAACCTGACATTTACATGTAATTTACATCTCTGATTTGTCCCTGTTTGAAAAGGGAGCAGAACAGAAAGCAGGGGAGCAGCGAGACACACGAAGCCGGGGTTCAGTGGGTCAGAGTACCTGAGGATCCTCGGGAGGTTCTGCGTCAGAGCCGGCACCCCCGTGGAAATGGAAAAGTGCACGAGCAGCAGAACAGAGAGCGACACCAGGATGGCCGAGTTAATGACCACCGCCCCGCCAACGAAGCCAAACACAAACAGCAGCATGCAGCCCGGATTCATGGCGCTGCGCTGGCATGGTGGAACGCCGGCTCCGAGAAGGCTACGCAGGGGCCGAGGGGGGATCTTTGTAGGCAAAGTCTGTCATTCAGCCGCCGCCACAAAAACAATGCCATCAGCAGCAGCAGCGGCGTTCCGCTCTCCTGCAGCAGCTCCAGAGCAATGACATCACCGCCCTCCTCCCCCTCGCCGCTCCTCGCAGCATCGATGCAGCAGCGCAGAGGCACGGCCAGCCCGGGAGCGCTTCTCCCTCCTTCCACGCAAGGTTCATCGGCTCCAAAGCTCCCAAATCTGCATAATCTATTCCCAGCGAGCCCTGAGGACGAGCGGGTACCACGCACGCACCCCCACCGCCCTGCACACAAAGCCGCGGCCAGACCGCGGCCGTGCCGGGACAGCCGCTGACATTTTCCCTGCCTGCCCCAACGCAAACACGCCAAAAAGCTGAAATTGTTTAAGGCTAATTAATGTACAAAGTATATCTCAACGCTTAGCAGCACAACAGCAAAAGCCTCTTTCTACGGATTTCTACGCTGTTCTCTTACCGCATTCCAATCATACAACGAATCTTTCCGATTCAGCCGAACCGTTGTTGTAGGATTAAAGAACAAAGTCTTGCAAACACAAATGAATGGATTTTTTTTTCTCTCATTTCAGGGTGAGAGAGCAATAAATAGCTTACCTAATTCTACTGTGTGTTGTGGATTCTAGCTGATCACCCCCTGTTAGCTGATGAAGTTTGGTTCTTTCCAAGTGCTCCATATAATTGTGAATCATCTGTTTACAAGGACAAAAACAGCAAGAAATATTTAGTAACATTTACTTGTACTACAACTGCTAAGTTCTTGACCAATATATTCTCCCCCTGTAGTGCTAAATAGTAAAAGTATTTAGAGACATTAAAGAAATAAAGAAAGCAGCAAAATTATACAGTGTGTAAACCCACAAACCAGAAGAGAAGTCCATACTAAATTAAAAATATTAGAGAACTTCCTTGTGCATTCATGCCCAGGAAACATCCTAAGGGTAAATAAAGTGCATGCAATATTTCAAACATGAGTTTGGAAAAGAAGTACCATGCTCAAATACATTTTTGAGTCTGAGACCTCTATGTCCAGCAGATATTAGCAGTTTTTACATGATACATAGTAGGCACTATAGGCCTAATTGCAAAGTACTGTGAAGGTCAGACAATATGCCCCTCACATACTAAACACTCTGGATCCACGGGCTAATAATCAGATTATTTCTGTAGGCAGAAATATTAAGTACCCATTTCTTCTCCTTTTTTCTTCTAAAATACAAATAAACTTAAGCTTTCTGTATTTTCTACAAGGGAAGTTTGGTTTTAAATTAACTAGGCTGACATCTCATTAGAAGGACAGTGGCTGTGGATTTTTAGCACTCAAGATGAGCTCTGCTTGCTCTCTTTCTCACAAGAGACAAGCGCAGGCCAACACGGTGACTCCTGCAGACATAACTTATTTAATGAGCTCTGACGCCCGTGGCCAAAGGATGCTGCTCTCAGCATGTAACTGATCCAGGACATGCATGGGGAGCAGGTATTACTGCATCACTCCAAGGACTTCATCTGGACACACATCTCTGAGTTTAAAACTGGGAAAGCCTGAGGAAAGCCTACATGCAATTTGGTATTTTTAGCACTTTCAACACTCACATTCACAAATGAATAGGGCTCTAGGAACAATAAAGGAAGAAAGAAATCACAGGTGTACTGCAGAGGAATTTAGTGTAGTTTTTTTTCCTGAGACATATTCAGGTCACATCTTAACAGCTTCCTCTAGAAATAAAAAAACCTATTCTTTAGAACTGCAATTTCTTCTGCTATTCTACAAAGGGTATACAAACACTTCAGAATAGTGATATTACCAGGCATTTGTACAACCAGTGTTATATAACCGTTTGTTTTGGGGGCAGCTGCACACATGAGGACTGAACTCAGCAGGACCTGGAAACCTACATCTACGTATTACTCTCAAATCAGATTTGATGTATCCAAGTTTGACCTTCAGATGCCACCAACCTCAGCGCCAGCTTCTCCTCAAAGCCTGCTTGCCACCATTAGCTACATAGGAACATATATTCTTAGTTTCAGATTTCTTTGATCAAACAAACTGGGTTAAGATATCCTGACTGACAGATATTCTACAAATCAGTAACTTATGTTAACTACTGGTTACATACAGATGTTGGTTTCCCAGCATTCACCTGAACTAATAAAAATAATTCAGAAAAAAACCCATGCTATTTTTAGAGAAACATTATATAATATGCTTGAACTGCTGTCAAAAGCTTACAATATTTATCCTCCAACAAAATGCAGCGTTTCACCAGACCATCCCATTTGTTTTCTGATTTTTAATGCTTGCTCACACACAAAGGCAAACAAAAGGATTGAAAGCTCCACCTTCAACTACCCACATTTGGTTTTTTCCATTTTAACCAAGCAGGCAAAACTAGGTGTTCCAATTGTTCCTTTGCATAGTTTTACACAGATTTATTATAATGCAAATTAATTTAGAAATTCCAGGGGGGATAAGCCCCAAGAATGCATAACTTTGAAATGCACATTAGACCATTCTGTATCCTGTCCATGTACTCCCTCATCACAGGAGGAAGATATTGCTGACCTGCCTGCAAACACTCCCATTTGCAGCACACTGATTGGTTTCTCAAAGTAAAATTTTAAACAGAACAATTGTTGTGTTTTCAGCCAGTGAACAGAAGATGAGTGACCAGTACCTCTCCAGGGAACTACTAACACATGGGAAAAAAGAATAGGGTCAGTAAAACCCATAGAACTTTCATGTTTTGCAAAGGACATGGTTTTAACCTACTCTCTTCCCCCCTCTCAGTATGTTCTTTTGTTTACTGAAATGTCTCATCCCATTTACTACCCACAGAGACTGGAGGGTAGGTCAATTGAAAGGACTGTTCAGTTTATATTGTTCTGCAGCTGAAAATGATGCTGATAATAAAATAAGCAAATCTGTAGATCACATACTTCAGCACAATGCACGTAAGCTATAGGAACCCAAAAATAAAATTATAAACAAAATGTGCAGTGCTGCATGGTAACTTAAGATTCATAGAATCATAAGGCTCTATGTGCACATGCAGCACTCCATGGCAATTTCTCCACAGATCCAGGCTGTATGTGCCTGTGGTGTCCAAAAAAACAGAACAGTGGTACCACCATGTAAAGCCCACTCTCTGCCTCAACCCAGGGTCCCAAGGATAAAAGTTGACAATACTGGAATAGTGTCCACAAGGAAAAGAGTTCCTCACCCTCCCTCCCTCCCCATGGGATGGGGGGCTTCACAGCTGGTGCTGTAGTCATAAGATATGGTGTGTGAATTCCCAACTTTCATAAACTTAATTTGAAGGTTAAAGTAATAAATTAAATACTGCAGCTTGGGAAGTAAGCCCACTGACTGCTTATCTGCAATAAAATTTTGAAGACTCGCTCCAAAATCACTGGGATTTGAACCAGATGACATCCAAAAATCTTTTCAATCTAAATGACTCTCAAGCCTTGGCATATCCATGAAGTGCCATTCTGATCCAAAAACGTGTAATGAATTAATGCACTAGAATTCTGAGTGCTCAAAATCTGATTAGAAGTTCTGCTGTTTTGAGATTATTCAGCTGTCGAAATAAAAAGGTTTTAATACTACTGACATTTTAAAAATAGACTTAAATGGATTGAATTGCTCTCCTCTCAGTACAAGATTTTACTGAAGTTATGCTAGAGAACAGATGACAAATAATTGACTATGTCTACCCCCTTTCTCTTCAATACAAGCTGCAGTCAATATTTAATCATCCTTTCACTACTGACAGCTCGCTCTGCTGCCCATGAAGTCCACAAGTATTTTGAATACAACCAGTTGTTCCAAGAAACACACATCACAAACACAGAGCACTTCAGCATTGTTGTAATTAAACACATTGCTCAATTACCATTAGCTGAGGGGATTAAAGATAAACTCAGAACTTGGAAGAATTACCGTAATTAACAGCATTTCACAGTTCAGGTGTTAATGATTTTAGGGCACATGTGCAAACTGACTACAACAAGCTTTTAAACACATTACAGCATGAACATGAAATCCATTCCCTTTGAATGCAATGTCTTTCCATCTCAAAAAAATACTCAGATTGGTTTCCTCATATGGCACGTGACAAGTTTTACAACTGCAGAAATATTATAAGGTTTTTCTACATCTTAAGCACTCAGTAACAGACAATGAACATCCTGGCACTCATTTCAATTTCTACTCTTACAAATATAACCACTCCCAGTGTACACAAGCCTAGCACTTTCCTTGTCACAAACAAATGTGGATATGCCATGTTGGGGATATTGTTACCTGTACCTTTGCCTTAACCAGGTTGAGAGCATCTCCTTTATACCTTCCTTGCTCTTTCGCTCCTCCTTCCTTTTTGTGTCACTGCTTTAGCTCCCCCCAGGCAGGTTTTAGTAATTCTTTGGCTGTCACACCAGGCTCAGTGCTACAGCCCTCACTGCTTATCCTGCACATCCAATCAGGCTGGGCACAAGCAGCTCCTCCCTTTGGGAATGTGCACCCAACTGCGTGTATATAGATCTTTCTCTGTCCCATATAATCTAGATTTACTGATGTAACAGATATTTCTAGAATCTCCTTGATTCAGTATCAAAGTCCTAAACATACTTCCATGTACCTTTTTTCCTTGGCAGGGTTTGTGGTTTGTTTCTCACCTAAGTAAAAGCACAATTTCCACTGGAGAGCTTGATGCATCTTTATCCACACACAAGATAGTGTTGCTGGCAGATACAGTAATATGTGAATATGTTAAACCCAGGTTTTATAGATCAAGCTGTTAACACTCAGCATAAGGCTTTAGAAAAAGTATTTACTTGAACAGATATCCAAAGTCTAATCTCACAGACAATGTGACAGCTGTCCATGCTTAGCTGTAACTGTAAGCAGACACCTCCACTAGCCTTCTCTTCCTGTCCCCTGCCTAGGGACTTGCTGGGGATATGTTTATCCTAATGAACCTGACCAAGTCCATTCCCACTGCCAGAGCCAGGCTCACTGTTCTGTCATGCTGTATCAGTGCAGAACAATGAGAAACTTCCATGGCCCAATTATGCCTCATTAAACTAAGCCCATATTCTGTGTGTCAGGGAAAGATATCGAACCACCTCAGCCTGGTGTTTCCAAAGGGAGAAAAATAATAACTTCCTTAAATAGAGAAAGAAGAGGTTTATTTTGGAAACCTGTGCAGAGAGAGGCCACAGGTATTACTCAATTCTCCAGAAGATGCTCAAGTATTGCTTTGCCTCAGTTTTCCAAATGAGTAATAAACATAAAAGCCTTAGCCAAGCCTTTAAAAAGCCAGTGCCACAGTTATGAAGTTATGCCCTTTAACTCTGCAGAAAAAAGAAAGAAAGATCCTTTACCTCCTACTCAGCAGGCAAAACCACCCTGAATGGTTTGCTCTGAAAGACGTACCAGCAGCAGTGCATCATCTCAGCAGCAAAGGCAAAAAAGCCCCCACAGGTACACAGAGCAGACAGGCCTGCTTTTATCCAGGCACTAAAACAAGCCAGATCCTATTAAACAGAACAGTATTTGAGATACAAGAGGCAACTGACAGAATTCCTTTCTAAGTCTAGAGAGCAAAGATCTGAAGATTTTTGTGTTAGACCACTGTCAGCCATTCTGCTTTCCAGCGCATTGCCCTTAGCTGTATGATTGCTTCCTGCATCTGGTCCTTCACAGTCACAGAAAAATGGAAACAAGACTTTGCATAGTTAGGTTCCAGAAGTTCCACCTCAGGAACTCCAGCACACTGCTTTGTCACTCATCTCATCCAGGTTGTTAGAGCAGAGTATGATCAGCACAAGATCAAAACCCACTGCAAGCACAGAAAAGACAACGAATCAGAGCACAGATGTCAGAACATGCTCAGGCTGTTCCATCCATTCTGCTCTGACTGAACATTTTATCCTCTTCACTACCTGCTACACCCCACCTTCCAAGCTGCCATCTCAACTGCCCAGGTTCTCACACCCTAATCCATTTAAAATCAAGCCAGTTAGCCCAAGTACAGTCTTAGTGGGAAGGAGGCTTAATAGGATGTCCTGTACTCACACCAGCCAGCCTACCTCCCTCTCCAGAGAGCAGCAAGACAGAGGCTGATTTAACAGAAGGGTGATGGAGGATAAAGCCTGTCCCCAGAGCCCTCCCCAGCCAGAGCAGCCCTGCTGTCTCTGCAGCTGCAGACACCTCATTGCTGGGCAGGCTGGTGCTGGAGCTGCAATGCAGAGCCCTGTCTCTGGCAGGCTGAGCTCCAAGGAGAACTCCCAGCTCTCACCACAACACACACACTGTGGAGAGGGATTGATTCAGCTCTCTGCTTCACAACCCTAGTGGAACTCCCCAAGGTGACTTAGTTTCAGTATGTCTTGGTCCATTGGGACTGAAAATGGGTGACATTCCCTGGGCTGCTGAGCCAGCACCTCTGGGCCGTGAACTCCAGCAAAGGCAGGTAGGGAGGGCTGAAAGGTGGATATCATGAAGGACATGGATACAGAACCTTACTCAGGTCAGGAGCTGCAAGAGAAAGACATCCAACTCTGAAATACTCATCTGTGAAATAAAGAATAAGGGGGAGTGGGAGGTGGAAGGAAACAAATACTGAAGACTGAAGAGAGAAAAATTGCTAGAAATTAAGATTGCACAAAATGCAGTCACATTGCATCTTTAACATGACATCTGTCAAAGTAAGCACTGCCAACACCTTAGAGCTAAATTTAAAAAAAATGATCTTTCTAATGCTCTGTTCATTATTTGGTCAATTGAAAGAAAATCAATTGCCATTTCAGTAAGTACCAAGTGGATCACTTGCAAAAACAGCAGTGAAGCAGACTCAGAAGGAAAGAAGTATCCCTTCCTAGTAAAACATGGAAGAAAAAAGTTTCAGAAACAAGTATTTGATAGAAATATTTGATCCAATAAACCTGATAAACCTAAATGCTGAAAGGAAGTTGGATACCTGCCAAAATACCTTGCATTAAAAGAAAAAAGTTACTACACAGACCTAAAGTGTTAGAATTAGCTGGGAGAAAGGGAAGCAGGGAATCACAAAGGGAATGGGGAGATGGGCATTATTATCAGCCAGTCCTTTCCAGTTCCCAGCTATTTCAGTCCCTGAGCCTCAAACATGCACCAGATACAGCATTGAAATGCTGAGATGCTCTATCCTTAAAGGAGGTGCATCTTTGCAAGACTCAAAATGGTCTGGAAAACAAAGAAAGAAGGAAGCAGTCATACTGAAAGGGAGGAGTACAGAAAACAGGAGATCCGATTTCAGGAGAACAGAGGTATGGATATACCATGGTGCACTACAAATTATAACTTTATGAAGAAAGGACAGTCACCCCAGTAATAGTAAAGCCCAAGGAAACACCTCTCCCTACACCAAAGAGAGTGAATTTAAGATGTAAAAGCATTTAATAAATTGGAATCAAACCAGCAGAGGCTGTTGTCCACTTTGGAGCAAAACCTATGTAAAAAGATATTCAGAACATGTCATTAGCATTTCATTGAATTAATGGTGCCCAATACATTTAGTTTAAGCTTGAACTCTGTGAAACAGGATTCAATAAAAACCTGCCAGTTCTATTGTGACAGATCCCACAGGCTCTAATTACAATAACCAAAACTCTGCAAGCACCCAATACACGGAAGTACTTCCAGTTCAAAAGGATGCCAAACCTCAGCTGGCAGCATTAAGATTTGTCACTTCTCATTTTACTTAGATTTCCAGTTTTCAACAGATGTTCCCTTCTAAAGCAATTATCTAGTAACAAATGTGATTTTAAAAATGCTATGATTTCAGTAAATATATGGATATTTTTATAAGCTTCAGAAGTCTGGTCACACAACACTTGAGCGCTACAGACTGGTTGTGGTTCCAAGTCACTTTTCAGCTGCTGTCAGTATAAAGCACCTGAGATCACTGAAAGTATTTAGGATAACCAAATGTGACATCTGCATCTGCTTCCCCTTTCCCCACATGGGTCTTTTGGACTGGGAGCAGTCAGTATGGCACTGCCCTCTTTGGTAGGTAGCAAGGATCTAAAAACAGCTCTCTGACCTTCCACAGGCAAAGCAAGGAGAGTAAGGAGAAGAAGTGTGCTCACTAGTGGGACTCCAGATTAATCAGAATACTTCAAAGCACCTAGTGACTTCCTCACTAAAATATGTATATGACTTAGGCAGTAAAACATCCCTGCATGGGAAAGACAACCTGCTACTGAAAACTAAAGCACTGCAAGTCCTGTTTTTATGCTTTGGACCTAACCTAAGCAGTGTGGCTCTTATTTATTTAAAATAACAAATTCAAACTTGTTCCATCTTCATCAGCAAATCCCATTTTCAATAGCATTCAATAAAGTATGGCAGGGAACTCTTTTAATCACAAATCCCAGTAGGCCAGGTTTTGAAAGTATTTGTTCCTTCAATGGTACAAATAAAACCAACACAGAAAATTGATGGAAAGAGTATGAAAATGTAATTTCATTTCTATTTCTTTGAAGCTTATTAGTGTGCTTTGACGAACTGCCTTTGAAATATGGAAGAACAGATTCCTTTTTAAAACTTCTCAATATCTGACAAAGCTATAAAAATGACAAATGTGTCATCAAGCATTGAGAAATAGAAACTTAGATGTGAATGAGGAAAACTACATCACCAAATGAAGCCCGGTTACAATTCAGTGTACAAACCAAAACATTCAACAATTTTCCCAATTGCTCACAATGCAAGGTTTTCCACAGATCCACATTTTTACAGATACCCCAAAATCATCTTGGTGTAACAACCTACCTCTGTATGTCTTGAATGAAGTGCATTGTATTCCTTCTTGAGTTCTGCTTCACGCTCCTCAAGTCTGCTAACTGGAAAAAGAAAAAAAAATAGAAGAATTAAAACTAAATTCAGAGTTCTAGTGAGATTGACTTGCCTGGGACTAAGCAAGCAGATTAGAGTATTCCTAGTAGTAAATAACACAAAGCAGGATAAAAAGTATGTCAGTGGTTTTGTTTTTTAAGCTCTTATCACTGAGTTTCCTAAGTCCATCAATAGCAGCACAATCTTGCAATTTGCATTCCCCTAAAAAGCCAAGTTCTATTTTCCCCTGCTGATTGCTAGGCCAGTGAGAGGGGATTTTTCTGTTCAAGGCCAGCTTACTGCTCACCCCAATCCAGATGGTTTCACATGGAAACCACAGCAAGAGGCAGAGACCACATCACTCAATCCCAGATGAAGCTATGGGCTCCAGCTAAGGTCCTGCATCAGTTCCCTAAAACACATCCACACAGTTTCCAGACTGTGTTTCACCAGGACAAACATAGCCAAGGTATTTGTTAAAACAGGTTCAAGCCCTATGCAGTACAGAAATTAGGGTTTCCACTGGCATTCACTCACGCTTCACTGAGCATTAAGGCAATAGATTTAAAGGAAGAAAACATCTAAGTACTTCTGTAGGTATTCTAAGAAATTAAAAATACACCTAGCAGATTTAGGAGAACTTTAGACAGCAAGTTCTTATTAGAAAGAGACGGAACAAACCAAGCAGCCCAGCTCATCTGTGCTGTGCTTCAGCTCAGATGAAACTGAGCTGAAACAAACTGTGATATCCCAAAGCAATTAATTTGCAGAAAAATTAACAGCATTCTGAACCATCTACACACAACTTATCCTGTCACTCAAACACAAAGCATTTTTGCTGCTTAGATGTGAATTCCATCTTTTTATTCAGGTATTTTTGAACACAATATTTATGTGACATAAGCATGTGTATCAAATTGTGTAACTGAGCTTATTCTACTTGCCATGTTTAAATACCCCTGGGAAAGTTCAAATCTATAGTTCCATGTTTCCAGAGAGTCATTGCCAGACGCACATTATCTGAAGACAAATGCCAAGATCTTCTCTGCCACCTGTGTATTTTCATGTTGCCAACTGGGTCTTCTGAAAATTAGTTCTTGATATACCATTTCTTTTTCATCCATATATCTATATTTTGGCACAGTATTTTATCATAAGTATGTTTCAATGGAAAAAAAGTCTTTGCCCGAGTCAAATGCTGGAACCAAAATACATAACTGTCTACTCACTCAAATCTGTGTAAACATTCTGAACTCCCAATCTAATCTTGCTCTTACAAGAATATTAAGTTCCTTCACACAACCTTTTGCAGTCCACCTATAAATATCTGACCAAAATATTACATCAAATATTATTTATAACATTGCCAGATCGAATGCTTCCATTTCTGCCCTCATATAGAACGGAACAAAAGGTCTTTGGATCAAAAAGCAGCAAGTGAGGCACAAGTATCTGTAACACAACATATAGAAAAATGTATTTTACAGCACAATGCGTGCATCTAAAAAATACATATTTATGTGATGTAGAACACCACTGAATGGAAGAGTTCAGTTCGTTGTTTTGAGACACAAGTTGTTTTAAGTCTCCTTGTATACTTGAAGTGTAGTTTTATGGAAGCCTTTGGTAAGAGACTACAGAAACAAGAGTCAGAACTTACAGTTATCAAAGTTATGATGTGACAGACCATCTTTTATCCACTATCTTTGCCTGACATCCTAGTCATGAGTTATGAGACGTTAAACAGCTGCCCAGCACTCAGCAGCTGCCACATGAGCACACTGTGCCCAGGCTGTGTGCCACAGCTCCCAGAGGATCACCCTGGCAACCTTTCCACTGTGCTAAACTTGCTTTGGGAAAATAGGAAATCAGAAAGTGCAAACTGCACAACTGATGGGCCTCATGTTTGCTGAAACCATCTCCCTCTCCTACCAACAGTGTCCAAGGAGCCTCCCTGCTGCTTCACGCTGGGTGGTGAAGTCACGGCTCAATTTGGCCTTGCCAGGAGCTCCCACACAAACCAGGGTGATGGACCCAACACTATTCAGTGAGCTCGTGTCTAGACAGCGCAGCCAACTCCAGGGATGAATTCTGCAAGTGGATTCTGGGAAAGTACTCAACAGTGCATTTAATGAAGATTAACACCACATCAGGTGTTACCAACACCCTTCTTTGCAGCTGCCCATAACCAGCCTCCAGGAAATCCACAGAAGCATTTCCCACTGTTACAGATAGAGCACACGCTTGCACAGGCCTTGAGGTGCCGTAAAGGAGCACACCACTTCCTCCCTCTGTGAAGAAAGAAATGCTTTAAAATGTTTTAAAATTTTAATGTCCCAGTTATAATAAATAGCTCCTTGAATCAAGTCATTGAAGACAAATGTACATAGCTAGTGATGCTGTACAGTCAAGGGGGATATCTCCATTAGATCTGACCACTGTTTTCATTAGGTACAAAGGTTAAAACTATTAAGGGCCCAGAAGATGATATAACTGACATCAAGCACTTTCTTCTGGAAGTCATTTCCAGCTGTGCAACACATTACCTTCCTAGAGCTGGAAGTTTCAGCCAGAAGAGGATGTACACTAAGTTACATACCCTCAACAGACACCACAGTAACAGTCCTCAGAACTGGTTTTTCCAATACCAGCAGAATGAGACACAGCACTGGAAATCTATTCTACCCAAAATATGCCTCCCATCAAGATAAGATCTTGCCAAAATAACCAACAGAATACACTTTGTTTTTCAATTAAACACTGCAAGAGATCAGATATTCCCTGAGGATCAGAAATCACCACTGACTTGAACACAGAGTCAGAAGAATTTTGAGGAAGACCACCAGATTCTTGCCCCAAAAATGTGGAGAAACTTAAGTCACTATTAAAGGAACATTCCTATCAGCAGTAACAGGAAACTAAATAGAGGGGAAAAATGCCTTTCACTGGCACCCAGAAGTACATTTTAAACTGAATTGTTGCCAGTTCCATTTTAATACACCAACATACAAAGGAGTGGATGTCTGGCCCTGATAACACCCCAAGAGGAATGGAGATGTGTGCTGGCAGTGCCTGCCACATGCTGGGCCTGCCAAGTGCCAACCAGACATAGTTCCTATCAGCTTGACTTAGGTAACAATACAAAAAGTTCCTCTGATATTTCAGTCTCAGACTTTTTTCCACTAAGATGTCAAATTCTTATGGGTGGATGATAAAATTAGTTTGATAATATACATCCTAAAAGCAAAAGTATCCATTGTCTCTGTTGCAATGTGTCTTTACAAAGCCATTACAAAGCCTTGTTACATCAAGGAAGATCTCACATTCCAAGATTACACTGTTTAAGATAATACATGTGCTAAATATAACATGCAACAAAAAAGTTGCACTACTCACTCTTAGAAGCTTATGTGGAAAAAAATATAAAGGTCTTCAAGCATCGTAAGTATGAGCATAAAATGCAAATATTCTAGTGCTTTTAGGCAGATGAGGAAGTATCCCCCTGGAACATCACCACCAACTCAAACCCAAGGCCTCCTTGCAAACTTCTCCAGCACTGTCAATGTTGTAACACCTTTAATGACCTGAGGTACCAATCTTGATCAAAGTTCTCTCAAAGAAAACCAATTAAGCCTAAAAATGGGAGATTTAATATAATAGTAAACTAGAGAAACTGGAGTTTCTGTCTCCTGACAGCATTATGAGGAATTAGGCAGCTAAGCTGCCCACCCTGCCTGTTTGAAAGTCAGAGCTTACCTCCCAAGTCTGATGGCTTTTACCAAGTTTGGAACACCCTTCATCTGTATGTTGTCCTCTGCCTCAAACTCCTGATAAGCCTGAGGGGGAGAAAGAGAAACAGACCTGCTAGAATGGCAAATCCAACCAGTGTGATGCCTTCAAGAGGAATTAAAAGTTCCTCCTACACAAGCCAGGACAAAGATCCAGCTCATTAAGGAGCCTTTCCTGGCACCAGGACTGTCTGAAGACTCTCCTTGGACAGCTTTCATCCAGCTCCATTCTTTAATGCAGGTCCCACACCAAAGTTAAGATGCAGATCCAGAAGGACCTTATGACCTCCTAAGTAGTTGCCAAAGAGCACACACATCACTCATGGACTGAAAAGAGGACTGAGCTATCAAACAAGTATTTAACCTGGAAGTGGTAAGACCTGCAAATCAAACCAGCACAGAAAACTGATTTGTAAAACAAGTGAAAAATTCAACCCCTTGGCAAGACCAACATCTTCAAGTCGCTCTTACACTGTGAACTACAGGTCTAGATCTCAGTTTAATAAGTAGGGCACTCGAAATTATGAAGATAATTTAGCTGTCAAGAATGCTCTGTTGATAGGAAATATCAACATATGCAGCAGCAATGGTCTTATCCCTGACACTTCTGGACTGTTCAAATTTGCACTATGTCTCAGGCACACAAAATCCCTGCAATTTGTTACCAAAAACCCAACAAAAAACTCAAAAAAAACCCCACCTCTTTAAACATTCTGCTACAACATTTAATATGAAGACAACCACATGCCAGGACATTCTTCACATAGGTTGAAACTCAATCAAGAATATATACAAGAAACTTCTATACAAAATCAAGTCGAAAACCCAACTCCTTGCCCAGTCTCTGCACAAAGAAGCGTTTCACTAAGAAAACTTTTGATTGACTGCTTTGCAAACAGTGGGATGCTCCATTTATGTTTGGCTATTGAAGCAAGTCCCTGTCTGAGAAAATCCACATGAAGTCAGTGTGGACACAGAAGCTTTAGCAGACTGGATTTGTTTTTAAAGCCAGTGAAAACTCAGGAATGCAAGATTCTAAGAGACATTTAAAGTCATTTTCTTACTTACTGCAATATTTTTAGCAACAGAATCAGTATAACAACCAAACTCCAGCACATAAACTACAATACTCCCTTAATTTAAAAACACACATGAGCACTTAATTATACACCAGTGGATTTCAAGCTACTCTCACCACTTTTGCTCAGGTATATTAATAGCCAAGTTTAAAGCAGACCAATCACTGCTCTAATTTCCTGCTCCATTTTATTTTAGCCTTGAGTCCTGTAGCTCAGCTTGGTGCAGGGCTCTGGAGCCAGCTGTACCCCCTGCTCCATCTAGTGGGCTGCTGGCTCCCAAAACCACACAGACAGCAGGTGTTTGGGAACAGCATCAGGCAGCCAGGAAAGGCACTGGGAAATGCACAGTCAGGAGGAAAACCTCCCTTTCCAGCACACCCTGATACTCACAATTCTCCTTACAGAAGGATTTTCCAGGTGTAGTGACTGATACCTGGGGCACAGTGTAGCAAAGGGCAGGGGGAATCTGCCTGCTAAACAAACCTGTGATGATGGTGGACATCATCAGAGACGAGGAACGTCCACACTGAGAACACACTGGCAAACAGTTCAGTTCCACATCTGCTAATCAAGAAACACAAGAACTTAAGCCATTCTGTTCCTCCTTTGCTGGAAATCAGATTAGTTCTCCTGTTGTCAGTCTGTGAAAATGAAGTAGGAACAATCCAAACCCCCAAACTGAACAAACCTGAACTTTTCAACTTCTTTCCAGGATCTATTGAAAAGATTCCTTGTATTCCTTGAGACAAACACCAGTTGAGCCATCCCTAGAAACAGCATTTACTGACAGAGGTGTTTAGTTATTCACATCACCATCTGTGCAGACACACAAATCAAATCTCAAAACAATTTTCTGGGAAGTTTCTGTTTCTATTAAACTTCACAGCTGAAATTTCACATCAGAGTTTCCCTTTTAAACTACAGATCCACATGAACTGCATGATATCCCATGTACAGGGATATCTCAGATATTGGATGCCTTCAGATTATCCATGAGAGGCTGACTGCCTGGGTGTACATTACAGCAATGCTGGTGTCCTGAGAGCTCAGAGGAAAATCAAATATCAGATAACATCTGCAGAACATTCACAACAAAACCTGGTCTTGCATTTTCTCTTGAAGCCAATGGAAGCAATAATTCTGTTTAGCTTCTGAGCATAACAAATGTTTTTAGGTCAGCTGCCAAAGCGTTTGTCTCATATCCCAAATAAAACCTTCAGCAAGCAATAACTGCTCAGTGTCACCTGACAGGGGAAATACCATCATCCCAACAGCTGTGTCACAACATTTACAGCTCCAAAACCCAAGAGTTGTTTCTTGGGATTATACTTGTTTGGGGTTTGGTTGTTTGTTTTGTTGGGTTTCTTTTAAAAATGTCATTTTCCCCAAATATAATCTATCTTGAGCACAAAACTCAGGTTTGATAAACGGAGGTATGTGGATATATCTGTTGCCTTGTCAAATGCAGTTTGTTATCTTGGTTGTACTTTAGCACTAGGCAGATCCAGAAAAGGAGCCAAATCTTTCAACTCCCACAGCCTACCACCTCCATCAGAAAGCACTTCAGTCATGCAGACACTGTGTTTTTCAGATTCTCTAATAAATAAGTTACTCCAAGAATGATTCCTCCAGAAAGCTTATGCCAAAGCTGTTCCATTCCTGTAGTAAGTCAAAATACACTACAGTCATCTTTTACTCCCAAAAATTTAATTAACTTATAGCTTGAAATACATAAAGAAAACTGACATTCCCAGAAAAAGAGGCAAGTAAGCAAACTAAAATAAACCTCTGTAGGCCCCCCCACCCCAAACTCAGTGGAACATCACGTGAGCTCTGAGAAGATCTTATCCCTTCCTGTAACTGGAGACTGAGCACTATCCCACCAGTATCATGTGCCTTCACAGAGCACTGCTGGACAAACGAGCTGCGTATTGCTGTTACAAGTTTTTAACAGCCCTCTATTTTCCAGGTCCAAGGTTGACATTTCAAACATTTTAATGCTGCAAACAAATTACAAGTAGAACTAAGGGGTGTCACGACAGCAAAGACTTTAAATAATGCGGAAGTCAGGTATTTTCAAGCTCTTGTAAGAAATGTTTAAGGCTATATCAAAGACTAGCATTGGCCTCAGATACACACCACTGCAGAACAGAAGCATGTTATTTATTGAACACCTGGCATTGTCATGTTCACAGGTGCCCTCTGCTGCTGAGAAGAAGAAAAAAATTACACGAATTCTAGATAAGTCATAAACCCAAAAACAGACGTTTGCCGACACTCAGTAAAAGCTTTACTATAGACCCACAGCAAGAACTTCTAAAAACTCTGCCTGTATCAACATCATTCCTAAACAAATCCCCAGGACCTTTGTGTTATTTAACTTGCTTGACCTTCCACATGGCACAGACCCCAAGAGCACAGGCACTGCCTTTCCCCCCTTCTCTGTCCATATACAGCTGAGAGCCAGAGCACACGAGGGACAGGGGCAACCCAAAAAAGCTACAGCCAAGAGCAGCAATGCAAAACAAGATGAAAAGCTGGATCACAAGCCAAGGAGCTTCACCAGTGCTGCACATTCCTGTGCTCAAATAGAAGGCACAGATCCTTACACCTCTGCTCTCCTTTAAGCAGTTGTAAAGTTTAAGAAATTACCCCCGGACGCCACATATTGCACCATTTTTTGGCAGCAAACTTGACTTAGGCAACCACCCATCAACTACCCAACTTAGCCCGTCAACTACCAGGACTGCATGCTACACATCAGGCAGGAGTGGTGACTCCAGTGCATCTGCTCCCACCACTTGGGATTTCATCATCAGCTAGGCTCACAGTCCTCCCAGCAGCGTCATGCTGTCATCTCCCCCTCTTTCCACTTCCTCCTAAAAAAGAACAGAGCACTTCAAGGTAGTTCACTCATCTGGCAGCAACTGTCTCCACTTCTGATGCAGAGAAAAGAAGTCAGTGAACCACAGGAACTTAGCAACTGGTTGACAGAAAATAACCTCCTGATTTCACTTCTGTAATTTCAAACGGCAGCTTTATTCCAACCTAACTGGTTGAATACATGGCTATGGATGCAATTCCATAGGGTCAATTTAAGTGCTAAGAAATACTCTTTTTTTCTTTTGATTTAGTGTGACAATCACTTAGACTGCACAAACAAGCCCTTACAATTCAGGGCATAACAACCATAACTTCTTGAGCAATTTTTACTGGCACACAGGTTTAAGCACATATAATCAAGCTGAACTCAACCATGTAACTTAAGAGATGCCCCAGCTGACAAGTCTTCACTAAATGCTCAGCACTGACAGTGTTCAAGAGAATGATTCAAAACTTTTTAACGGACAAAACTTGTTCTCACAGGCTTTGCTTATTTGAGGAAAACCACAGAGCACAGGCAGCCACAAGAAGCAAGAAGTCTTGCAGCTGAAGTACGACACGGAACCACGTTTTACCTGTTTTTCATTCTAATCTATTAATCATGTCATGAACTGATGCTGTGATCTCAGACTCTGCACTCCAAAGCCAGGTTTTATTTGCTTACTTGCTCTGTGCCAGGCATTTGCAACTCCCATTACCAGTGATAACACTGCCACTGTTTTCAATGTCGACGCGGTAACACAGTTGGCAATACCAGAGCCTAATTTAGATGCACAGGCAGTACTATAGGAAGTAGAAGAGAAAAAGAAATATAGCTAAAAGACTTGGAGCTGAATTAAAGTGACACATCGGTGATTGGGATCATACAACATGCCAGGTGCCTGGTAATGCAGTAAGGTTAAGCTGCTTCAAGAATATAGACACTTGTATGGTTTTCATACCTTAGAAATACAGAGCACTAAAAAAACCAGTTCACTTGCATAATATTCATTAGATGTTCAGCAAATGTGGTTATGTCCCCTTTGATCTTGCTCTGCATCAGCAGCATGTCAAATCTTCCCAGCAGCCTTTCATGTTGTCCCAGACAGCTTATCAACCCCAAGCATAAGCAAACTCTGTGTTCAACCCAGCCCAATTGTTCCTCCAAAGATACAATTTTGCCAACACAGAAAATTTTTCTCCAATAAAAAGACTTTTTTCTCCAACAAATAGATTTTGGAAATGTCTAAAAGCCATTGTTCTATCACCAGAGCTTTACGTAGTTACGATAACTGTTTTTAGCAACATTACTTCTTACAAAAAAAGTAGTTCTAGCACCCCTCAGTGCTTCTACTGGAACAATTGAGTTTCTTGGGCAAATACTTTCATTATTATCATATATACACATACACACAATATATAATTAAAACTTTAAAATCATACATATATTTGAAGGCTTCAAAGCAAAAAGAGAATTTCACACCAACAGACTCAGAGAGGAATATAAAATGTTGCTATCAACACACGGTAAATGTAACTTCTATTAGAGAAACTCCAGGTATGCTGCCACATATATTGCCAGAAATCCAAACTGAATTTTTCCTTTTTGTGCAACCACTTTGTCCTTTGGATTGCATTAACAGAATAAAGCCATGGCCTATAGGATACAATGCAATCTTGATCCATAATCTTGTTGTCAGAGACCAGGGTCTCCCATGAACGAGTTGTTTGGGCTGTGGGTTTAGAGCACAGGCCTTCTGGAAACAGTGTCTTTGTTACCAAAACAGCCACTTAACTCCTGCTACAATGTTTTCTTTTCCCTTCTTGTGCCGCTCTTAAACACACACCCACCCCCATTCCCAAGAATCACAGCGTTTCTGGTACAAGTCTCTACTATCTGCTTCACAATTATCCATTTTAGCCTGACTTCATCTACAAAGAGACAATCCTAGGAAATAATCACCCTGGTCTTTGCTAGGAAAGATTGCTTGAAGTGTTCCTTCATCCCTGCCTGTACAGAATCTGGGAATATTTGAACAGTGGATATGAAGCAGGTGATGCCTCTAAGACTTGCCAACACCATTCTAAACTGTTCAAATTTAAGTAAAATTCTGCCGTAGATGCCACCTACATTCATCTTAACACTCTCAGACACTCCTACCCTGCTATAGACTCAGTCATGCCACTGAAAATTAAACTTTACACCAACAGTGTTAGAGCTGCAGCTGGAAAAGAGCTGTAACATGCTGTGTTAGGGGCAGGAAATGTGGCTGAGCAGAAATAAAGGAAGAAAGAATAGTGGAAAGGGGCTATCTTGACGACTGGCACTGCTTTTAGAAACTGATCTTATCTCAGCCTTGTCACAGTCTCACTTTACATTCCTGCAGGGCCCAGCAATAAAAGCTATATATTAACTGATAAACACACCAGTCTCACATCAACAGAAGGTGGCTTAGAAGCTCCAAGTAGAAAAGCAGAAAAACTGATGATGGAGTTTCAGTCAATGACTCTGGCTGGATAAGAAGCAGTCCAGCAGAATGTCTACACTACAATATATGTAGCTTCAAGTGTTTCAAGACAACTGATCACTCTCGTCTTTTTCCAAAGCTTCCGTAAGTTGTTTTTTTTTTAAATTACACAGAACATCTCTAAAAAGGGAAGTGTTCCTCCTAAACTCTTTTTCTATAAAAACTAAATGCCTCATAGAAATAAATAATTCAGCAAAAATTATATAAAAGTTAATGAAAATCACCATCAATGCTCTTCTCATCCCAGCTGTGCTTCTAAACCCAAAGATTACCTTTATTTTAGCACAGACAACTGTTCAGTAGAAAGAAAATAGTTTATTTTATCATCACTAACAAGGAAGTAATCTAAGCATCTCCTGAAGTTGCTAAATGTGAAAACAGCACAGTCTAAAAGGCAAACAATACAAGCAGGATACCAGAAGAATCAGATCACAAGTCACAAGCTCGTATCTGATTTGTTTGCCTTAATTCTAAAGAAAACAGACTTGCACAAGAGTTAAACCCAGTTATCTGTCCAAGTACAGGAATCAGAGGGCACAGATATTTAATGTATGTATTACCACTTTACAGAACAAAACTTAAAATGCACTAATATCACTTACAGGGAGTGCACCATATCTTACTTACTTTGATCAGCATAGTTTTTTGCTTTTAGTTCAAGTTGCCGAGTTTGTGACTCTAATGCTTCCACTCTGGTCTGTAAGTCCTTTTTCTCTTGTTCTTGAGAATCTTCAAATTCAATGAATTTCTAAACAACAACAAAATAGTCAAGTTAGACTAAACAACTAATTACAGGTTTTATAGTAGGTAGGAAGCAACACAGCAGCCCTTCACAGCCAAGAAGGTGCAAGGTGGTTTCCAAAACAACTGAATAGATCCACAAATAGATTTAAACACAAAGAACTATTTCAGTCCTGGTCCATCAGTCAAGCACCCAGCCTAGGTTATACTGTGTAATAACTATCAACTGAGTGCCAGCTACTCCAGAGAACCTGCTGGGATTAACATAAATATGAATTATTTCATTATTGTCCAACTTAATGTACAACAACTGCCATCAGTGCACATGAACACAGGGAGTCTTGGTATCCGTAGTTTGAACGATCATCAGTGAAGTTATTTTCACCCATAAGTCACAAAGGTACAGACACTGCAACAGGGACACACCAGCAGTAGTGCCAACCAAAATTATATGATATCTTTTCCATTCCCACCCAATTCTGCCATAAATTCTCATAGTCTTCATCAAATCCTTAATAACCATCTACTATCTGTCAACTGCACAGAAAGCTCTGTGCTGATCACTGTCACTTTCTGTTACCTTGGTTTACAAACTTTGTGACTCCTCATATTATGGAGTCCACTGATGAATGTATCAGTGTTTATATCCCCTAACATAAAATTACCAACACACCATTATAGCAGCTTTAATAGCACATTTTTTTTGCTATTTATCTTACCAAAAAAATTAAGAAATTCAGCATGTATTACTGGCACAAAGAATGCTTCTAATAGCCAGAGATGTTTTAGGTCATGCAGTATTCTGTGCTCTGCATTGCAAGAAGACAAGGCCACCAACACAAGTTATGCAGAAGGCTCACAGAACAGGGAGAAAAAGCAGACCAGAAACCTCTGCAGGAAAAAACCCCAAACACCCAAGACAGTTAAAGAGGCAAAGGCACCTGAGGACCACACGGAAGAAAAGAGACAGTGAAGGCAGCAACTTGAAAACAGTCATCTGACTGGAGTATTTTTTTCCTATGTATTGTCAGGAGAATTTAGTGGGAAAAATATTTCAAATGATCACATATCAACTGTTAATAAACTACTACTACATTTTAGCCAGTGCGTTTTAGAGCTTTTACAAAAGCAGAAATTCATAACCTTATGAAAAGGGCTTCAGTTTAGCAGGGTCATCAGAAGAAGTTCTGACTAAAAAGTACTTCAGATGTAGAAATGCAGCAAAATCTATGAAGTGTAACAAGAGTTCCTTTCAGAAAAGCTCTGCACAGCTATCACAGGACTGGGCACGGCGTTCATATGACTGTGCTTGAAGTTAAACCATGACAAAATTGAGAAACAGCCCTGGTAGCTCTGCTTTGGGTGCTGCCATCAAAAATCCCTCTTCAAACACAGATGTGCAGAAATCTTTCCACCCCCTCCACACAAAGTTTGGGAATATTAGTTACTCAATGTAATGCTGAAAACCTCAATGTTTAAGCTTGTTTCATGGCTTCTTTGTAGTAACTGATTCAAGACTTTTGCCCTCTTTACATTCAAGTCATGTCTGGCCTATTCTTGGCAAACTCCCTTTTCAAAAAGGGCTTCAAAGTTTGATGCAAATTTGGCACTGGGGCTAAAGACCAACACAGTTTGTTACATTAAACATGGGAAAACATGAAAGAATAAATATAAAACTGTAACATCTTTGTTTAGTTGTTTCTCTGATGATTTCCCAAAAATGTCTCATAGCTTGCAAAAGGCCAGGGACAATTACACTCATGAATAACTAACAGCCATTCAGAGCCACTAATGTCATCATTACTCATGAAACTAAAGATAGATATAATTTTGTATTTCCTCTCAAGTTCTTCAACTGCAAGTGGTAAAACTGGTTTTGCCTTGAACAGTTTTGTTACCTTCCACTAGTTTACCTTCATTTTGTTGAAGTTCAAATCTACATTACTATGCTTTAAAGCATTTCTGTAATTACAGCTGAGTATTCTTCCCTCCCCTGCTGTAAACTATACCTGATCAAATCTTGGGATTGAGAACTTTGGACTTTTAATATTTTTATTTGGTTTCATTTTTCCTTCTGGTGATAGTATAATCATAGACACAGACCCAGCAGATTGATCACCACATCTTGACTAAGCCTGCACAAGTATGACAGAAGAACTAGTCAGATAAACCACCACAGCAGCCAAGGACAGGCTGAGCACCCTTATTAAAAGATTTTTTTTTCATCTACATTGACAATACACTCAAATACTGCATATCTCCTGTACTGTTTAATGTAAATAAAGCAGGATATGTAGGACCATGTTAGGCACTCAATAGCCATCCTCTCATTTCAACTCCAGCTACTGGTTATACAAAACACTCAGACAAAAATCTAGTTTTCCTCATTTTAAGTGATGTCCTGTTTGGGCAACAAAGATGTATCTTACAACTCTAAAGAGAAGTGAGATTTTTGCTACTTTTTTTTTTTTTTCTTAAGAGCAAGCTGAAGGACACCAGCCTATCTTTTAAAACAACCAGACCAAATTATATAAGATTACAGAAAATACAGCTGGAATGATCCTTAAAAGGTCATCTTGTTTCCAGGTTCTGATGCTCAGTGTTGGATGCGTGGATCCTAATTTTGAGTAGGCTATGATGAGGTGTAACACAGGATGTGATGCATAGCTCCTCCTGCATGTGTCTGCTACTGAAACCCAACCTGTGATACCTTCATCAGCCATGTTTGGCAACTCCCATTTAATCCTTCCCTTTTTCTCCCAGCAGGATCAAGTGCGTCATTTCAGACCTTTGTCCAACCTGTTCTTAAAGACCTCATATAAAAAGTGTGAAAAAGTCCCTGACAAACTAAACTCAAAAATCTTTATGTAATCAATTTTAAACCTACTTGAAAGTTTGCAGAGATCTTTGCAATAAATATGAACTCAGACTACACAACAGCCCAGCACGCTTGGAACCCTGTGTCCTGCACACAACCATTGAAGCACCCAGTAGCACATTATTAGCCAAATGAAATATTTCTTCCTATATTTATGTCGTCTTCTGTCTCTTTATATCTGGACTTGTTTTCCTGTCACAGGAGCCAGGTGCAATGCTGAGCATATCTGATGTCAGGATCCCACCCACTTGGCAATCTTTATTACTCAATGACATGTCCTTCAGCAATGTGTATTGCAACAATGCCAGATTCCCAGCCAATGGCAAGTTCTTCCTGAAGCAGGGAGAAAAAAAAATCACCTAAAAAGCCAGCTCAGATGGACTTGGGCACAGCAGAGCACATGACAATGAAAACAACCTGATAGCTGCAAAATGGAATGAAAGTCCTCTGTAAAATGCATCTCAGCTTTGTTCTCTCAAATGAAAAATTAAACACTTACTGCAGAGTGTTTACTCAACATACAATCCTAAGGAAGAAAGTTACCTCTGGGAAGAAAAAACAGACATCAAGTTCATGCTATGACTTAAACCAATTTTACTGGTGGTAAATCCTTTTTCATGGTTGCAAAAGATTTCAAAAACAGCTTAATCCCACCAACAGCAGAAAAGCTAAAAGATATCCTAATTTGGCATGGCTAAAAGGAGTAGATTTTATCGTGTTTTCAAGTGCACACAAAACACCTGCCAGCCACAAGTGCAGGTCTGGAACAGAACATTGCTGCAGAAGTAACTCTTACCAGGGTATAAAATAGGAGAAGCACAAATGCTGGTTCCTCTCCCACTTCTTTGGGGCATGAATTGTTGCCTCACAGTCACCAAGTGGGAAGGTAAGAACTGGAAGCAGAACAGCAGAGCAGCTGGTTCCTCCGTTCCTTCAGCAAAGGAATCAAAAAACCTAAAACATTAGAACTCAGACACGTGACTTTGCAGAACTGCAAAGATCAAGACTGTTACCCAGAGGGGTGAGAAGTAGGCCCAGAACTTCTGTCAAGGTGATTTTTAAAAAACATTATTTCAGAAATCCACAGGCAACAACTTTCAAGATGTTTCTTTAGTAACACTTTTTAAGCACAGGAAATAAAGAAGGCAAATTACAAAAATGGGGTAAGGAGACCCCTACTCCAAGAGTAAACTATTTAACATTCATTAAGATACTGCTGCAAATAAGATTTCCTATAACAGAAAGCAAAAGAAGCTGTGTTAATTGCCCAGAGAAGCTGTGGCTGCCCCATCCCTGCTCAAGGGCAGGTTGGACAGGGCTTGGAGCAACCTCGTCTAGTGGAAGGTGTCCCTGCCCATGGCAGGGATTGGAGTGACATGAACTTTAAGGTCCCTTCCAACCCAAATCATTGTGTGATTTCTATGAACAGATGATGAATATTGAACTTAGCAGCTCAAAATTCTCCTTTTTGCCACCGGATGACACAACCAAACTCCACAATGAAAGAAATGTGCTAAGCCAGCAACTTTTTGCCCAAGGAAAATAGTATTACATTTCTGTTCCCTCCTTTTATTTCAACCATACTGCACCCATCAGGTCATCTCAGCATCAAAAAACATAATTCAACAACCATGCCTGACTAACACACATGCCTCTCCTGAGGCTGTACCTGACACTTCCACACCTGTACAGCACAATGACCTCAGCACATCACAAAAATGACCTTTATGCTTACCATGAAAATAAGGTCTTTGGTCTAACTGTACTTTGGAAAGCATCAGTCAGCTGTCTTGCAGCATGAGCACTGGTTCTTTGACTGCATAAAGCCTGTCCTCTCACGTTAATTTATCATGACACACAGAAATGGAGATGGCAGAGAAGGACACTACCAATACAGGCACATACAGCTCCTGAAGAGCCACAACACCACAATTAACCCCATGTTCTGTTTCATCGTATTGGTATGGTTTCTGTCCTGCTGCCCAAGGCCTGCTTTTTTCAATCTGGCAAATGCTGTTTGTGCTTCAAGCCTGATAGATTTTCTCATTAATTAGTTCAGAAAGTATTTGTCAGTCTCTTCCTATTACTCTCAATAAAAACATATTTTCTAGAAGAGCCTTTTACATCAGCTTGTGTCAGAAATAGTGTGGCAACTCCAGTCCCCTGACTGGAGTCCATAAGGCATCATAAAACCACCACATGTTTGACAAGGAGGATGAACAATCTATCAGTCCAAGAGTTGGGGGGACACCATTCATATCACAGCACTTCATAAGAAACTGAGTCCTGGAATAACCTGCAGACAACATTTTGCACTCACTTATAACAGAAACAAACAAATATTTGTACAGGGCTAATGGTTTTTAAATTAAGCTTTCACTGTCAATATTGTGTTTACCCTCAGTGTGGTTGTTCTTCTGATTTTTGGAAAATTTAGAAGGCAAGCACAACCAGAGAGATAAGCGCAGGACAAGGAGTCTGGAAATAGACTTGTAAGATGGTTTGTTCTATTACAGATAATGCTGCCAATCCAATTTCCTTCAGGAGTTTGACAAGACAATGAGCTGGAGGAAGTTATCCTACACAGCTGCTTCCTATTGTATTGCTTTATAATGTCACAGAAGATAATGCACCGCAAGCTTATTTATGTTGAAGTTATTCTTGGTACAAAAACTGAAATAAAACCACCTAACATCCCAAGTCACAGTCGATGTCACTGGAGAGTCCACACCACCTGTTGCTGCCTGCAGCTTTACGTGCCAACTCTGAAGAGCTTCAGCCTAGACACTGTGTATTTGACGGTTTTTGCAATGCGTTGTCACTATTTTTGCAAAAATGGACAGCCCGCCTCCTTCCGCGGGGAGCATCCCGCGGGGCCGCGACAGCGCAGCCGGCGCACGGTTCCATGTTTGCTCCGCTCCCCTCCCGCGGCCCTACCGGCAGCGCAGCGCTCCGCAGCGGCTACCGGGGATCCCTCCGGGACGAGCGGCTCAGCGCATCGCGGGCACACGGAGCCGCACGGACGGGTCCCGCTGCGGCCGAGCCGCACGGACCGGGAGGGACTCCCCGCCCTCCTCATCCTCCTCCCGAGCCGCATCGCGACCCCAACTCGTCACCGGCGGCTCCGGCCCCGCGCCCGGACGGGGCAGCCCCGGTTCTCGCTCCCCGGCAGGGGCTCCCGGCGCCGCCCGCACTGCCCCGGGCGGGCCCAGCGCGGAAGGTGCGGCCGCCCCCGCGGAGCCGCCCCGGCCCCGGCCCGGCGCCGCGCTCACCTCCTCGGCCTGTT
>NW_024581115.1:2376772-2451412 GCF_017639235.1 Corvus kubaryi | reverse complement strand
CGCAGCGCCTTCTCCCGCTCGTACTGCGTGAGCAGCTGCTCGTTGTCGTCCCGCAGCAGCTCCAGCTCCACGCTGGTCTCCTGGCTGTGCGCGCACACCGAGTCCAGGTTCTCCAGCACGGCCACCACCAGCGGCATCAGCTCGGCCACCACCTCCTCGTCGTAGCGCCCGATGAGCCGCTCGAACTCGCGGTAGATGGAGCCCGCCAGCCCCGACACCCGCTCCGACATCATGGCGGGGCCGGGCCCGCCGGGGTCCTCCTGGTACACCACGCCGTCCGCCAGCTCCATGGCGGCGGCGGGGGGGTGTGCGGGGCCTGGCGGGGCCCGGCGGGTCCTGCTCGGAGCGGCTCCTGCGGCGGCGGCGGAGCCTCGACGGGGCCGGGCGGGGAGCGGCGCGCGCCTCTGACCTCACCCGCCGCGCCGGGCGGGGCCTGCCGGGACGGGGCGCTGGGCGGGGCCACGGCCGTGAGGTCAGCGCGGGGGCGGGGTCTGCGCGGTGATGTCATCGGGAGGCGGGGTGTGACGTCACGGGGTGGCTGCGGGCGCAGGCGGCGCCGGGGGCACGGGGAGGGCTGGGCTGGGCTGTGGGAGGCGTGCCAGGGGTCACAGAATCACCGAATCGTCACGGGTGGAAGAGACCTTTAAAAGGGCAGCAAGGCTGGGGAAGGGTCTGGAGCACAATTCCTGTGAGGAGCGGCTGAGGGAGCTGGGGGGGCTCAGCCTGGAGAACAGAAGGCTCAGGGGAGACCTTATCCCTCTCTCCAACTCCCTGACAGGAGGGTGCAGCCAGGTGAGGATCAGTCTCTGCTCCCAGGGAACAAGGGACAGGACACAAGTACACAGCCCTCGTGCGGCAGGGAAGGTTCAGGTTGGACATTAGGAAGAAACTCTTCACAGAATGAGTGATTGAACATTGGAATCATCTGCCCAGGGAGGTGTCATTGTCCCTGGAGGTGTTTAAGAAAAGACTGGATGTGGCAGTCAGTGCCATGCTCTGGTTGACGAGGTGGTGTTGGGTCATAGGTTGGACTGGATGATCTCAAAGGTCTTTTCCAACCTAGTTCATCCTGTGGTTCTGTCAGCCAGTCTGACCATGCACCTGGCACTGCCACTGCAGCCCCTAAACCGCTAAACCACATCACCCAGTGTGTGATCCCACCAACCCTCTGGGCAACCCCTTCCAACCCCTGACCACACCAACAGTAAAAATAAATTTTTCTAATATTGAATCTGAATCTCCCCTATCTCAGCCTAAGGCCATTTTCTTTCTGCAGGCAAGGCAGAAGAGTCACATCCCCACCTCACAACACGCTCCTGTCAGTAGTTCTAGAGAGCTGTGAGGTCACCCCTGAGCCTCCTCTTTTTGAGACTAAACAAACCCAGCCTCGTAAGACATGTTTTCTAGTCCCTTTACAAGCCTTGTTCCCCTTCTCTGGACACGCTCCGGCCCCTCAATGTCCTTTTTAAAGTGAGGGGCCCAAAACTGAACGCAGCAGTGTCAGGAATGGCAGGATGATCACTTCCCTGGTGCTGTTGCCCACACTATTCCTGATACAGGCCAAGATATTCCAGGTCACCAGAGTGAACACTGAAGCCCTGGCACTGTGGGTGGAGGCTCTGGGGGCTCCTGACAGCAGGAGTAAGTTTAGTCCCTTTAGTCCCTTAGTGTGGGAGCAGGACAGGGAGCTCCAGTTGGGTTGTGGGGTGGGGGTGCCCCTTGGGCAGCTCCCTCTGTGCATGGCAGATGTGAGGCAATGCAGTCTGACAGCTCCCAGGGTATCTGTTTATCACACCCACGGAGGCACAAATAGACCCAGTGATTCACTGAGGGATGACTGGAGGAGTTAGGATTTTAGCTCCTGGATTCTGGGACTCCGCAGCTCCCAAACTGTGCCTGGGACTCTGTGTTGACTTGTGTCTGGCAGCAAAAAGGCCTTTCCTTTCTAATAAGGTCTCCAGATAATACCAGAAATCCTGTTTTCTTAAGCACTAATACAGCTTAGAAGGCATCTTGCACTTGCCGAGAGAGACTGATTTTCCTAGGATTCGGAACAGGGAGTTCCATTCTGGATCATGTGTTCTGTCATGGGAATAATGGGAGCTGTTACAGACATTTAGGGTAAACTTGAAAATACCTACTGAGACTGAAAATTTTCTGAGTTGCTTCATATCCCTCATTTTTATAATGGAGTTATTTAGGTTGGAAAAACCCTTGAAGACCATCAAGTCCATCCATTAACCCAGCACTGCCAAGGCCGCCACTAAACCGTGTCCCCAGGTGCCACATGTGCAGATTTTTCAGATGCCTCCAGGGATGGTAACTTCATCATTGCCCTGGGCAGCCTCTGCCAGGGCTTGACAGTGCTTTCAGTGAAGCAATTTTTCCTAATATCCTCTCTAAACCTCCTCTGGTGCAATTTCTATCATTCAACTCGAACTTGGGGAAATCAGTATTTTTCATTATGTAATATCACATGTACAGCTGAGTAACTCGGTGGCCCAGCAGCAGTCCAGGAACAAAGAAATGAGTGCTTAAGAAAAAGCAGAAAGCTTCAGAAGGGGTGGAATTTTAACTGTGGTGATTGCATTCAGCTCCACTGGAGAGCAGCAGAGCCTTGCACTTAATTTTCTCTCATTTGGACTGGTTCTAAGGCAGGAACTGTGCTTTAAATGCATGTGCTGCCTTGTCTCTTCATGTACTGAGCCAGTGAGTCTGCGTGGGAATGACAAAGAAGAAAATACTCCAGCCCTGTATATTTGATTTATTGTGAGTCCTGTTTACACATCATTATCCTCCCAAACTAATATTTAACATGGTGTGGCCAGGGCACAGGCTGTTGAAGTACAAATTTATTTATAAACATTGCAAAAGAAAAGCTGTTTGCCTTTTAATTATGACCCAAAAATGACATAATTCCAGCTAAAAACTAATTTTTAAAAGACACGGCGTGTACCCTTATACATCTCTTCAAATGAAATTTTCATTTAAATTATTGGAAATGATTGCTATGAAGGGATTATTCTTTCCCTGTTTCTCTTTAGCAGTTGTACACTATCCTGGTTTGAAAGACGGGTGCCAAAGAAGGCGGAAACCTGCCTTGGAATGGAAAATGGGACCCCCTTCCCTCTAAATTAATAGAACTGAAATTAGCGGGCTTTCAGGCAAAGACCTGGGAAAAGGAATAGCAGTTCTTTACATGTATATCTATGTGTATGTGTGTATAACAAGGCAAACAAACAGCAGCAACGCCAGCACCAACCACCAGAAGCAGAAACCCGGCAGCAGCCTCTCCCGGCCGCAGCACCTTCCCCGCGCTGCAGCTCCGCTCGCGGCCGCCAGGGGCGCTGCTGGCTCCCGGCCGGGCAGGGCGGGTGCGGCGATTCCCCGCGCCTGCAGGGGGCGCTGTGCCGCCAGCTCGGCCGCCTCTCCACACGGCGATGGCGGCTGGACGGCAGGAGAGAGAGAGAGAAAAGGAGCTTCCTTTGCAAACCCCCGGGGCAGCTGTCCCTGTGCCCCTCCGGATGGCGGAATGAGCTGTAGCAGGAAACCTCGGAGAAGTGGTTGAAATGGCGGAGGTGGGCACACCAGGGGTAGCAAACAAATACAGCAGAAACTCCGCAGCCCTAGCAGAAAGCCACGGGGTGTCCGGGCATCGGGTTAAAAGGTAGCAGGAATCCCTGAGGCAGCGGCAGAGCAAGCGGGGCTGGGCAGGGAATCGCTCCCCTGGGAAGCTCACCAGCGACGTCTGGTCTTGGGGTCAGGCTGTGCAGAGGGGGCGGCCCTGGCAGGGGACAGCGTGCTCCCAGCGCAGCAGGCACTGGCTCTGGGCTCCCGGGCAAGCAAAGGAGCAGAGGAGTGAGCCAGCAAGGCCCAGTCACAGGGCCGAAGGGAAAGGAATAAAGAAGAAATGGGCAAAATCCACACAGCAACAGTACCTCTATTCAAAGGCGCCGCGCGGCGTGGCCGCTGTGACGGAATCGCCCCACTGGAGGGAGGGAACCATTCCTCGCCCAGAGCTCTTGCAGCACATCCCAGGCTGGCTCTCACCCTTTGCGATACACTCGGAGCTGGGGAAGGGGGGGGCAGCGACCACCCCGGACACATAACAAAAATAAAACCAAAAATGGATATGGGATAAAAAACCATCCCCAAGACATACACTGAGAAAAACTGCAACTCCTCCATGTTTTGCCTGCTGTCTGCCACAGATTAGAGCCTTTCCCTGAAGCAGGAGTGCTGAGGGAATCTGTGTGTCTGGACTTCTCTCTCCCTTTAGGTCGTACATAGCTCCCCATTCACCTCAGTGTTTTGTGTTGTGGAAGGCACTGAGAGCCTTTGGGGTAGGGGGTTATTCGTGGATGTTTTTTTCTTTTCTGAGCCTGAACAGACCTTGCAGGAAGGCTGGGAACAGCTCCAGTGGGAAGGTACCTCCGTGCTGCTCCTGGGACAAGGCTGGCAGGACATATCTCCTTGCCATGGATTTTTAACCTGGACCTCACCACGTTCATGCATAACTCTCTATGATGTGAGGACAGCTCTGAAGATCCCAGATTGTTGTGAGGATAAAAGTGCCAATCCCCTTGAATCTTCCAGAGATCCTGTTCTCTGTGCAGGGTTTGCAGTCACTGCCACCCTACTTGGCAAAATGCACAAACACATCAGCTCAAAGTTGTGAGATGGCAGAAATGGGTCAAGGTGTCTGCTGGCAGCCTGTGGCAAAGGTGGCTCTGAGGATATGCTATTTTTATCCTGTTTCTGTCAGCAAAATGGGGAGATGTGGCTTTCCTTCCCAGACAGAGCAGGAGCATCCCTGAACAGGCTGGCTGCTGCCACTAGACTTGCAGTCAAACTGACAAGTACAGGTAAAAGGGCCATTATTTGTGCTTGTGTTTTATTTCCGGCCATCTGGGGGTTCTTTCACCTGGATAAATGAAGTATTTTAAAAGATGCCAAACTAAAAAATTACCTGGGAGACAAGTCTAAGTGGTGTAAAAATGTGTCTTATTGACAGTCTTACCAGAGTGATCACATTTTATATGCACCTTGCAGTCAGTGTGAGGTCAGAAACTCAGGGGTGGATTAAAAACAGAAGGAGGTATGGAATGATATTCCACTTTCTTGCCAGGAGATTAAGGGACCTTAAGGATGAGCTGTCAATTTAGCACACTAGTCAAGCATATGAAACAGCACAAACAAACCTGATAGTACTGACTTTGTAACTTGAAAGTAGTGGCTCTTTTTAGTAAGTAGTGGAGTACAATGCCAGCACATTCTTGTGGAAAGAACTGATTGACAAAAAAAATCAGTTTTCTGGGTAATAAGAAAAATCTATCCCTAGAAATAACAATTAATTAGAAAGTGAATTGATTTGCAAATTACCAGGGAAGAAAATCAGCCCTCAGATCACTCTGGGGTTAGAAGAGTTTAGTTGGGACTTTACCCAGGGGAAGGAATTTTTGTAAAAGCTTAATTTTATAGTGCTTTGTACCTTAAAGCACAACAGAAATCAAGGTAAAGACTGATGAATGATAGCTCACTCAGCTAAATGAAGAGTAGGATATCCTGGAGCAACAAAAAATGTCAGAGTGAGGACTCTGGTTACAAGGAGCAAGAGGGCCACAGCACAAAATATGATTTTTTATGGGAACCCCGAATATTCTGGGTGGTACAGACAGAGGCTGTGAGCTGAGACCAGTGTAAAGCTGGGGCCAAAGCAGCAAAGCTGGAGCTGTGCTAAGTTCTCCTGAAGTCTGGAGACATTCACAGTCAGTCCTTTGCCTCAGGCCAGTTTTAAAAATCTCTACTGGTTTTAAGTAATGTGGAAATGGTTTGAGCTCAGCAATTACACTTAGTTCACTCATGGAGAACTTTGAAGGTGTTTACTTCTCTCCCATGATCAGTCCATTTTTTGGAAATTATTTGTCTAGACTCTCTACTTCTTCACATTTTAGATAAACATGTCATTTCCAATAAGTGATCTTGGTAAAATTTGCAATCAGCAAAAGTTCCTTTGTACAGTAACAATAACACGAAGCCTTCTTCTGTGGTGTTTCATGCACCATGTGATGTCCAACTTGCTCTGCTAATCATGGATTAATCTCAAAAGTGACAGAGTTGACCCTTATTTAATGAGGTTAAAAGACTTGGTGAAGATCACAGAGCAGACCTATGGTAAAACTGGAAGTTGTGCTTGCCCACCTTAGGGCAAGTCCTAAGCTTTAATCATTAAATTATGTAGATTTAACAGGGCTGTAAATAAATGCCCTATTGCTGCTTTAAACTTAGTATTTTTCTAAACATCCTGTTTCTAGAGACCTTTCTTCTATTTTTATATATTATTTTTCCATAGTGAAGATTACAGCATCAGAGTTTGTTTAAGTAGTATGAAACATCTTAAATAAATGTGTATTGAAGCAAGAGAGTAAATTGGATTGGCACTGTCAGGAGAATATTCAGAAACTCTAATTCCTAAATAACCTCAAGGAGGTCTTGCTAGAATGTATGATGCTTTTTTTTTTTTAATACCATTTATTAAATCAGAGATCTTGGAAAGTATGATGACAAAAGACCCTGAATATAACAAAACAGGTTGGTTGAATAGATGCTTAGGTCAGATCTGGAGTCTCCCACCAGAACACAAAGGACCACATGGATGTGTGATGAATTGTGGGGAAGAGAAGGGATCCCAAGAAAGGAAATCCATGTTACCAAAAAGCTGACCTTATCCCTGTCAAGCAGTAAAGTCCTGCCCTGAGGGAAGTGAAATCTTCATTGTTTTGCTTTCAAGAACAGCCAGGGAGTGGAGCCCAGGAAGTTCATCCCAGTTGGGGAAACAAAACCAGGACAAGCACGGATTTCCATCCGGTTGCTTTATCCTCAATTCTCTCAAAGGCAATAAAATGCTCAAGGCAAAGCAGCTCAGTGGTAAATGGTTGAGGGGTCTTTTGACTCAAAGAGCTAATACAGTATAACCGGAAAAAAACCAAACAAAATTAATTACCTTCTTTAAAGAGGAAACACAAGCAGAACAGCACGATAATGAGATTTTTATTAAAATAACGTTACGTGGCTTTTGTTAAATAAAAACCGGGATCCAGCAGGCAAGACTGAAATGCTGGCAGGGGTGAGCCCAGCACCCCCGCTCTAAGGGGAAGAGGCCCTGGGTGGGTGCTGGTGTGACCCGGGCGGGGGATCGGGGACAGGGATCGATCCCCAATCGCCCCCGCGGGAACGGCGCTCTGTGCGGGCGGGAGGCCGCGCTGTCGCCGCGGCAACCGCGGTGCGGGGGGGCACGGCTAAGCCGGGCGGGGACCCGCGCTGACACGGCTGGAGAGAGCCACCGGGGCGGGACACGGGCTGCCAGGGCCACCGGGAAACAGCGGGGGACACGGGCTGCGAGACTCACAGAGGCCACCAGCGGGGGACACCGTTTGCCACGGCCACCGGCCCACCAGCGGGGGACGAGGTTTCAAGGTTTGCTAGAGCCAGCGGGCCACCAGCGGGTAAACCGGGTTGCGGTGCAGCGGGAAGGGACCTTCTGTCCCCGGACAGCGTCACCGCATTCCCGCGGAGCCTCCCCGCAGCCCCCCGCGTCCCTCCCCTGCCCGCTCAGGTGTGCGCGGACACGCCCCTGCAGCGGCGCGGGGCTCGGAGCCCCTCCGGTCCTGCTGGTTTCCAGGTGAAATTGTGGGTTAATCTATTAATTTATTGCACGGCGCTGGAAGATGGATCCGTGTGATCCTTTCCGTTCAGAGCGTTTCTGATTTCAGTATTCGCTGATTGTTCCTATACTTGGCACCCTTCCACTGCTTCAAACTCACTCCTGCAGCACTTGGGGAAACCCGTGTGCGGTCACTGGTTTGTCCAAACGTTGCAGACAGTGGATTACTGACCCTCAGATGCAGCCAATCTAATTACACTGATAGCAGAAGGGATGGGATTTTACACAATTTTGCACAATCCTGGAATAACAACTTTTATCTCTCCCTCCTCAGGACCATGGCTGCCATCGATGAGCGCACCTTCATCGCCATCAAGCCTGATGGGGTCCAGAGGGGGCTGGTGGGGGAGATCATCAAACGCTTTGAGCTGAAAGGGTTCAAACTGGTGGCCATGAAATTAGTACATGTAAGCTCTCCTTAATTGCTGTGTCTGCTTTTATGTATCCGCTGCAGCCTTCAAATAGAGCAGCATGCTATAACAACAAATGTGGCCTCTGTAACATTTAAAACTGAAATTTTGAGAAGTCGTACTTGGGATGTTTTTGGAAAAGTTCCAATTCCCAGCTCTGGCTAAATGCTTTAGACACGCTAAGCACGCTAATTTTAGTATCCTGATGTCCTTAGTCTGAAGAGAATATTCTTTCAGGTGCATCCTATGCCTAATAAATATCTTTGAGTATCTTTCACAAATCACAGGTCACATAAATTGCCTGTATTGGCAGCAGAAACTTTTCTAAGTTGAGCTGGGGTTAAAGCAAACAGTTCAAATTTATATCGACCAAAAGTGCTCCTAGAAAGATGCTAGAAATGCAGAATTTTGAAGTGCGTGCAAGTTTCAGGATTACCAGTGCTCTGTGGTTAATCTCTGTGATTTCACTACGGTCTTAAGTTCTTACTGTAAGCTTTTTTCTCTGTCTGGATGGTTTTTAACCCAGGCCTCTGAGGACCTTCTGAGGGAACACTACATCGACCTCAAGGACCGGCCGTTCTACGATGGCCTGGTGCAATACATGCACTCAGGACCTGTCGTAGCCATGGTGAGTTCCTAGCAAGAAAACCACACTGCTTGATGGTCTTCCCTGCAATGAGATTGTGTCACCTGTTGGATTCTAGTTTATTTCAAAAAGGATTTAAAAATCTGGATTCAAATACTATAATTAGGAAGATGTGCTGTTAACTCCTTTTTCTTTAATCTTTTCTCATAATCTTTTTCTCCTTTGAGTCATTTTGTTGAGGAAGAGGACAGGACAAAAGGGAACCAAACCAGGACCTTGAGAAACAGTAAACCTGCACAAAAGCCCCACTGACATGCCATGTAGTAAGCAAACTGAAAAAGGATGGTGGAATATTTTTACTCTATTTCCCTTTTTCTCCTTGATAATGTATTTGTAAAATAGTTGAGGTCCAGCTCTCCCATGAGCAGACAGCTCTGTGAGGCTGTTTGACATACTGAGATGGAAAATCATTCTCTCCCCACACGGGGTGAGGAGGAGGTTGTACAGAAAGGACCATGTGAGCAGATGCTTCAAGAATCTGACAGAAGAATTGGAGATAAAATATGTCTCTCTATGACAAATATTCAGATGGTGATTTGTGCCATGATGGACAGCCCTGTGTTCTTGTGGATGGTATAATTTAACTGCTGCTAAAATTTAATAATCTCACTGGAATTTTTTTTTCTTTAAGGTGTGGGAAGGTCTTAATGTGATTAAGACTGGAAGGGTGATGCTGGGAGAAACCAATCCATTTGATTCCAAGCCTGGCACTATTCGTGGGGACTTCTGTGTCCAAGTTGGAAGGTAAATTTTAAAACTTCTGGTATCATCCAAAGGCACTAAATGCCAAGTGTTATGTCATGATATCTGCAGGAACTGTGCTCCATCCTTCTCTGTCTTACACATGGAGCTGCCATTCCCTGTGCCCATGTCATGTTAGGATCTAAGGATGGAAATCAAGTTGTGGTTGTCCCCAGAGACAACAATGAGGAGCAAAGCTGGCACTGCCTATGCTGTGTCTTTTCCTACTTTACTGTTACTTAAAGCTCCTGTCCATAATGGGAACCACTTCAAAACAAGAAGCTTGCTTTACTTTAAGAATTCTCTTACTCTTATATTCACCTTTTCTTTTCCTAGGAACATCATTCATGGCAGTGATTCTGTGGAAAGTGCTGAGACAGAGATCAATTTATGGTTCACTCCTGAAGAACTGGTTGATTACAGAAGCTGTGCTCATGAGTGGATCTATGATTAACACCCAGCCTGGATCTTCTGATATCCCCACTGTCTGTGAGCAGCTGCCAGTCTCTAGCTATTCCAAAGAATTCCCTGGTAGAAACCTCAGAAAACACTGAGATTGCTCTGTTGTGGGTGTTTAAAATAGAGTCAGTGCTTGCTGCTCCTTTGATTTAAAAGCTGTCAGGTTATAAATGGGATTGCACTTTTTAAAAGCTGCTTCTGGGGTTGAGAGATATGAGGTGAAAACACGGAGCAGATAACATATATTTTTCTGAAGTACTTATAGTCATAGAGGGTATTTTGGTAAACAGAAAAAAATGGGTAAACAATTTATTTGGTAAATAAATGTGCAAATGACTTGGAGTCAGAGGTTAACTTTGCTAAAACATTAGAGGACAACTGCTAGTGGTGTAAATGCATTACTAATATGCCCAGATGTTGAGGATTTACTTAATATCAAATGTGTCCCCATTCCTAAAACAGCTGCAGAAAAAGCCCATTTCTCTCCCCAGAACATGCTGTGCCCAAAGAGAGCTCAGCTCTGGCTAAAATGACAACTGGCCTCCACAATGACACTATTTCAGCTTGCTCTTTTTCCCTTCCACGTGGGATTTATTTAGCATTTTGAGGAAAGATTAACCGGCCAGGCTTCATGAAATGTCCTTTTATGTGAAAAGAAGATTAATGTGAGGATGGATGAGGGAGATTCTACCTTCAGCCACTTCAGTGCAGCAGCTGTCTGATATTGCACAGAGCAATAAGTGGTGCTTGCTTTGCCAGCTGAACAGCTGATAATTTAGCTTTGTTATCATTTGTGTCCTTTCCTTAGTAGTTGGAACTACAAAGCAAACAATCCTTGGATAAGTTGTTTCAGAAGTGACTTCAGTGCTATCATTTTGTATTTATTTAATGATGTAAAGAAGTACAGTCATCATAATGCAGAAGGTGTTTCAGTTTCAAGAGCAAAAGTTGTACTGGATGAGGTAGTTGGGATTGATACTATGTATTTATGTCCCTGCAATATTTTATTCACTAAGAGCAAGAATTTCATGGAATCAGTTGTTCAAACTCCACGATTTTTTCCCCCCACAGTGAGTTCTTGTGTCTGAATACTGAACTATGCAGCAAATATTGAAAACTTAGGATACCTTATGGTGATATCAAACTCCTAAAAAGAGATGGTACAAAATAAAACACTATTTGCTTAAGTGAAGTATTTCTTAAGTGAAATAAAAAGAAATTTTAAATATTTTGTCTTTAATTAATGAGTATAAGGAGAGGGAACAAATTCTCTAACTATGAAGCTGTAGGTGAGGCTGTGAGATTCTCTTCTGAAAATATTCAGTGTTATAGAAGAAAACCAATTAAGTTAAAAGTAGTTGGAGGAAAGGGAATATGTGACAAACCTGGGTACGGGATGAATGGTCTCCAGTTTAATCTTTGCTTGAAAGGTCACTTAAGATTTCCTGATTCCACAAAACAGAGAAATATGGGTTATCCGGAGATGTGGGGGTTGTCAGGAGGCTGCTGATTAGTGTTTCTAATGTGATGAGACTGGGAAAACGTGGAGGCCAGCACTCCTGCACGGCTGAGGTGCCTGGGCAGGTCCAGTGTGAAACCACTAATTGACCCTGTGAAGCCACTCACTGGCCCCTCAGTAAGAGACAACGCAAGGACTGCAGAGGCTATTTCATCGATATCCCACTTGCAGTGATGGTGTGCGATTGTAACTTGCTCAGGAAAGGGTGTTTCATCAACTAGTAAAGGGCCAAGTAGTGAACATCATAAAAAGTAACAACACACTCCCTGCTTCATGTTGTGACATGGGTTCAGGGACTGTGAGGTTTTGACAGCTGGCAGCTTCATCTTCTCAATAAAGTTACCAATAACGTTCCTGGGTTACGGATCCCACATCACTTTTCTGGGATAAATACGCTTTCGAGGAGCTGTAGCCGTGCTGTGCGGTGCAGCCGGGTTGGCAGGACCAACCCTCAGACCGCGGGAATACCTGAAAACAGCCAAGCCAGCACCAATGAGTAAAAAAATAATTTAGTTGCGTTAAACATCCGCCGTCGCTTCAGTGCCTTAAAGGCTTAAGCCACAGTTGCTGCGCCTGTAAATCAATAACCCTCGAGGCGGCGGAGGCGACAGGTGCGGCCGGGCCTGGCCAAGAGCCGCCCCCCGGCCGCGGGGCCCGGCAGCGCCCGCTGCCTGGTTCGGTCCGGTCCCGTCTCATCGCGGCCCGGCCCGGCCCCGTCTCATCCCGGCCCGGCCCGGTCCCGCTCGGTGCTGGCGGTCCCGCCCCCGAAGCGCCGCCGGCCCGGCGGCTCCTCCTCTGCGCGGGGCGGGGGATCCGCCGCCCGCCCGCCTTCTCCTCCGCCTCTTCCTCCGGCGGCAGCGGCGCGGGCGGCAGCGGCGGCGGCAGCAGCTCCGGAAAGGTGAGGCCGGGCCGGGCCCCGCGCTCCAGGGGCACGGGGGGTGCGGGCGGAGGGGCCCCGCGGGGTTCGGCGGGGCCGGGCCGGGCTCGGTGGGGCCGGGGGGACGTTCGGTGGCGGTGCCGCGTGGCGGGGCGGTGCCGCCATGGCCGCCGCCGACCTTGAGGCCGCGCGTCCCCTCACGCCGCGCTCCCGCCCGCAGCGCCATGGCGGGGAACGGCGAGCGCACCTTCATCGCCATCAAGCCCGACGGCGTCCAGCGCGGGCTGGTCGGGGAGATCATCAAGCGGTTCGAGCAGAAAGGGTTCCGGCTCGTGGCCATGAAGTTTGTGCACGTGAGTGCCCGCGTCTTTATACCCCCCGTCCCCGTGCCTGCCCTGCCCGAGAGGGGCTCACCACACCCACGCACAGAGAGTCTCCCCTTGCGGCTGCTTCTGCGGCAGAGCGGGGATCTGATGCGGCTGTGCTGGGGCACGCCTCGGGCCCGGCTTCCTGCCCAGCACGCGGCTTCTCCCCTTTCCAGAAAAAGCGGATTTTGCTCCAATGGTTTAATGCAGCCCGATTGAGAGCTGGAATGGCCTTGGCTGAAAGGCTGTGTTGGGTAACATCACCCAGGAATCCCGTACTCTGCTTATCGCTGAGGGTCACTGCAGTGCAAAGAAATCATATTGCCAATTCCCAGCACTGCCACAAAGAACTCCCTTAATGTTACAGCAGGAGCTCACGTTGATACCCACAATAGCACTGCAGCATTGTTGGTAACATTAATTATTAGTGAATCTAATCACTCATAGTCTTACACCTGTAACACCTTCTGTTCAGTGATACTCAGAAAATGATATTTAAAGTTACATCTGCCCTTTTAAAGGCCTCTGAAGACCTTCTCAAACAACATTACATTGACCTGAAAGACCGCCCCTTCTTCCCTGGTTTGGTTAAATACATGAACTCTGGACCTATTGTGGCCATGGTAAGTGGCTTGATTTTAGTTTAAGATTACTTTCTTGAGTATATTTGTCTTGCTCTATAAATTATTAAGAATATTCAGAGATATTGTTGCAGATACATTTTTTTCAAACTACCTAGTTCTGATAGTGGCAAAAGAAAAAGTTAAAATTAAGACAGTGAAGTTACTATAATAAGAAGAAAAGTGCACATATAAAATGGGTATTAAAACGCGTAATATATAAATGCATAAAGCAAAATTCCCGAAAGCGAGTCTTCTGCACCAAAAATCTGCTTTGGGCAAGGTCAGGCTTTCAGACACAGAAACCCATCTTCTGTGTCATTCATTCTTACATTCCTCGCAAAACAAGGCACTTGCTCTAATAGCATCTCCTGCTGTGGTTATGAGCTAGGAGAGAACACTCAGCAGGGTGTCCCTATCCCACCACAACACAAAGGGCTGGGAGTTGGCCTTGTACATTAACTCTGAGGCTTGGTGAAGGATCTCCTTCACTGCAGTAACAATGGTGATGGTCCTTTTTACAAGTACTTCCAGTTCATATGCTTTTTCCCTTGTCACCTTTACAGGCCTAAGAGAGAATCTAGGCAGGGTTAATTTCTTTAGTGGTAGAGCCTTTGTTTCTTTGCAAAGTATGGTAGAGCAAAGATGAGTTGTCAATATTTTGTATAAGCATGGCGTAACAGAATTTTTTGTTTTTTTACTTTAAGGTATGGGAAGGACTCAACGTGGTTAAAACTGGGAGAGTAATGCTGGGGGAAACCAACCCTGCAGACTCCAAGCCTGGCACCATCCGTGGTGACTTCTGCATTCAAGTGGGAAGGTTTGTGCTCAGTCTCTTAATTGATACTCAAAACTCAACAACTCCTACTCACTGTTTCACTGCCAACACAAAAACTGTTGGTAGTCTCCTATTCTACAAAGCCAGAATTGGTGGTAGATACCTTAGTCTGATGGTATTTCATTTGCAGGTCACAGTGCATAGCTGCTGCTTAGGAAAGTGGTACAAAGCTGACTTTGTTTGCAGTCCAGCTCCTCCCCAGAGCAGCACGTAAGCTCAGGCAGGGGCTGGTGTAGAACAGTAGCTTTAGAGCAACCCTGAGAAAAATAATTAGCTCTTGGGGGGGTGGGGGTGTTGGAACACTACCAGAAATAACAGCAATGGTCTCCCTGCTCTAGATGCCTCATGCAAGTTTTTTGCAAATTGAGAACAAGGTTGCTGAAAGTGTATTTTTATAGGGAACAATGTTTGTCTCCTTCCACAGGAACATCATCCATGGCAGTGACTCTGTGGAGAGTGCACAGAAGGAGATCAACCTGTGGTTCAAACCAGCAGAGCTCATCGACTTCAAGCCCTGTGCACATGACTGGATCTATGAGTGATGGGTTCCCACAGTGATTTGTGCCTTCCAACACCTCATCTCATTCCAGCTGCTGCCCTGGGAGCAACCACGGTTATCTTAGTGCTGAAAGTGACTGTCAAATAAATGGGCGTGAACTAATTCCTTGTGGTGCGTTCACTTACAACAGACCCCTGTTCAAATACTCATGGAAGTCATTTTAGTCATTCAGGAGCCACTGACACGTGGTCCTGGCACAGCTGCTGAACTCAAGAAGTGGCAAATTTGCAGAGGGAGAGCTGAAGGGAGGCGGGAGCTAGAAGAAAAACGGGATACCACAAAATTTCCCTCCTTATACAAATATTAATACTAAATGAAATGAGAGCCAAGTGCAAAGCTTGCTCTCTGAAATGATTATCTAATTCACCTTCTCCTATCAAACCCATTACCTTGTGCTCAGGGCCTCACATGATTTGCTGTCAGACCAATATACCCAGTTACTTAAAATACTCACAGTTTTACAGATTGTGGGTATTAGTGTGCATTATCTTGAGAGAAATAAGCTGAAATGCATTTAGGGCTAAGAGTGTCTTTTAAACAAAACAATCCCTACTCAGAAAAAGACTTTTTATAATTTTTATTTTGTGTAAAAAAGGCAAATTTAGTGAATTATTTTCATCTTGTACACAAAGTTATAATTTTAATGCTTTTCACATCCATGCTGAAAATCTGCAGTCTCGTAAAAATGAAAGTAACATTAATTTCTCCAAAAGCATTTTTTCACTGAGTTATGTACATTGCATGAGAAAGCTTTAAATACTTTCTCACTGACCACACAAATTACCAAGAAAATAAAAGATAAATTTGTACAGATATTGATCTATATATCAAATACATACAGAAATTATGTAAAAACCCCATTTGTTTAATCTTGATTCCCGCCCCAACATTTTCCCGGGGGCCAAAGCTGATGCCTTTTTTTGTATAAACGGCTGTGACTTTTCATTTTAAATATGAAAAAAAATCAAAAGGAAGAAAAAGTCAGCTGAAATCACAGTTTTTTAAAATCCCTTCCCAATAAAGGATTGTTACCAAATATATTAGCACCATCGTACAAAGATTGAGGGAGGGTATTCACATCACAGAAAACAACAATAAAAAACCAAAACAAACACTGAAACCCGTGTTAGTATCCGTAGAACAAGGAATCAATAACTGCTGTAGCTTTCCTCAGACGTAGCAAGGAACAGGTTAGAGTTCTACTGAAAATAACATAACAATCAAAGATCAGCAGAGATTTGGAGCAAGGAAAGGGGCAGCAGCCAGGGCAGGGACAGGGCTTGGGCCGCCTCATGGTCAGAAAAACCTGCTGTGCCAAATGCCAGAATTAGTCCGACCCCATTGAAGGTTTCAGGTGTCCAACATCTGCTGCTCTCTCAGCCAGGTACCACAGCTTGAAGCCAAGAGAAACATCCCAGAGCCACGGGAATGCTTTGTAAAGCCAGGGAGCTGCCACAGGGACACGCCACAGGCTCTCTGGAGATCACATCCCTGGTAGCACCTTGCTCAGGTTTTCCTGAGCTTCTCCTCAGCAAGTGACTTCCAGCAGCTCCTTCCATGGTTTGCTTAGCACAGATGTCACTGTACTCGACAATTACACAACTGAGGCATATTATGAACTCAGAGACACAAAAGACATTTCACCAACTGCTGAAGTCACACGGGTACCCGAGAACATACATCACCTCACAAGACTTTAGTGTTTGATGAATAAAAGAATACTATAACGACTGACAGAACAGATTCTTACATTTTCCAGCACAGGAAGTGTGTTAAGGACTAATTTTCCCTCTTGACATTTGAAGACCAACTCTGAAATCAGGGATGAGCCTGGGCAATATTCAGGAGCCCAAGTTCAGTGACCTGGCAATGCACCTCACTCATTAACTAGCCCGACCTTCTACCTTAGGAAACACTAATTAATGCAACAGTTTTTCTACTCAAGTCAGAAGCTGCTGATGAGAGAAGAAAGCAAGATTGTGAGAACCTTGTTCCAGCTGACTGGGACAACCTGCAAGTTGTTGCATTAAAAAAAAAATAAATAAATCAATAGTACTATACTTACCAAACCAAATCAATGCTTGCAGAGCTGGATTTTACAGCAGGTTAAATTGAGAACATAGGAAAACAAACACTCAAGGCTCAAAGCGTCACTACAATGGTCTCTAATCCTACTTCTCCAATCTAGGCTGTTCAAAATAAACTTCATGGGTGGGTCAGAATCTGAGATAAGGTATTTGAAATCTACCAGGTCCAACAAAGTCCTTTTCATGGCTGTTATAGAGAGCTAAAATGTCTTTACCACCTGAAGTTACAGATTCCTGTAATCTGATTAACAGATTCTGTCAATAGAAGAAGCTGTTGTTAAAAATGGGTCGTTATTTAAGAAATGTTACCAGTAAGGGAGAAAAGGATTCCAGACATTCCTACACTATACAGGACATGTTTTACTTCCAGTAGTAAATACAAAACTTTACATAATTAACCCCTCTTGCATAGAATGAGGTAAACCTGTGCATATCACCAATACTATGTACCCAAAGTTAGAGCAATTTTTTAGAAAATAATCAAATTGCTGGTTTTCAACTTTCTATGCACTTTTTTTTTAAGCTCAAACAACAATATACAAAAATGGTCTCCTGGGGCTGTGTGGGTTGATATCCTTAAAGCATTTCTTAGGCTGTAGGAATATAGATGTTAATAATTTTTGATCGGTTTTTTTTTTAAGCCCTAATTTATGGTCAAGAGTCATTGTACTGCTCTGAAGGGGACCTGTGAAGACCCAGAAGCACTTGCAGAACTTATGAGATAATTCCTGAGAGTTTAGTTAATGAACCTTACTGGTAAAAGCTAAAGCTCTTGATGCACATTTTTCCAGTCACAGCTCTGCAGGGCTGATCAACCACCTCACTCATCAACTCCATTTACAAAAATGTACAAAGGTTAAAAATATGGAAAGATAAAATCCAAATTACTAAGAGCTCCTGCAAAAATTTTGTGTTTAAGTGGTTGTCATTTTCACCCTTTTATGTGACTTTTGCCTTGTAAAATTCTAGAAGTTGACCAGGTGGGGCTAATGGGATACTTGACATGAGACAAGAATTCCAGGCAATAGGCAAATCCAGTTTATGAATTATAGACTAAAACCATGTAATTTTTATACTGTTCTCAAGTCACAACTCCTATGTTACACTATTGCAGCAAGACATGAATATTGCAGGCTATGCAGGACTGAACTAATTTTTAATCCACAGTGTAGGGCTCCTTTCAGCTCACCTGAAACCACATGGCACATCAGTTCTGAATGGTCACAGATAAATATTTAAGATGGTAAGGAAACATTTAGGGCTTCCTGAATGGAAAAAAATTTAAAAAAAAAGAAAAAAAAAATCACAAGAATACTCACAAGTTCCTTCCCAATAACCAAGGGAGTCCTTAGTGACTGTCCATCTAAGCTGCTTCTTCAGTCAAAATTCAGAGCTAAAACTAATCTTCCAATGAGGGAATTTTCTGAAGTTCCAGTTTGGCATAGGGCTCTGTAAACATCTGCTGAAGCATTCCAAGACTACAGACATTCATGTACAGACAAGGGCTTTCTAGATCCAATCCAATGCCCACTGCAGTCGATGGAGACAAGGCTACTGATATTAATGGGCACTGAATCAGACCCTAAGGAACATTAAAAACCAAAATTTTATATAGAAAAAGGTATTTTAAACTAAATAAAAACACCTTGAAAAGTTAAAATCTTCCTCAGGCGATGGCTCCGCTCCGTTGCACTTGGGCCTACTCACTGAGTAGAGCTTTACAGCACTATCTTCCACATACAATTTATGCCTCTAAATCAGGGCTTAAAAGCCTTATTTTCACAATTAAAAAAACAGAGGCGTGACCAGTGCAGTTCACAAGAGTCTAAAAGTCTCCCAACTTGTACCAAAAAGGTTCATTTGTTATGACAGTTCATTTGTATTTGCAACTATATCTTCCTCCAACTGCTTCCCACAACCATGCTAATTAAACTTTAATCTTACCAAAAAATTAGAATTTCAGTTCTTGTTAACAATGCACAATAAATCTGAACTTGAAAATATTACAAAATTCTTTCAAAAGCTTCAAATACAACACAAAAGTGTCCATTTTTTTTGTTTTTAATAAATTGAAAAATCTTTTTCACTAAAATAGTTTCCCCGCCCTTCCAAAAAATTCTGAACTGAGTCTAATTCACCTACAGTTAGCAAAGTGCCCCAGGCACAGTCACCCGAACTGCACCATCCAAGTGGGAACAGAATCAGTCAGTCTTGGAGAAAGGTTCTTTTCCTATCACCAATGCTGTGCCCCACACTCCTGGGAGCTGCCTCAGGGCTCCTGTTTGATGTAGTAGCTGGCGGAGCCGTTGCTCTCCTGGTCAGATGCTCCCTGCAGGAAGCTGTACTCCTCTCCATCCAGCAACTCCTCCTTCAGCTGCAATGAAGTCACTACAAATCAAAAATTCATGTTAAACATCTATACAATTTAAAGTGCAACTTTTCCTTCAATTTACTTAATAATATTGCTATTGGGAGCACCCCAGATTCCCCATTTTCTTATAGTCTGCATTTTAGCAATGCTTTAACACTCAGGATCCCACAGAGAGCAGACACTTTGTGAGTGCAGATGGAACCTCCAGTTATGCTCCAATATTAACAGACTTCAAATTACTTACAATAATATATTCTCTACAAGGTTTTCTCAAGATCTGAGTATTTTAAACCACTTAAACTTTGAAACCACTTTGCTTCCTATTTAATCTTTATGCAAGTAAAAATGAGATTGGAAATGGCCAACAGTTAACCTATAATTCAAATTACTTAGCCCAGTTACTGCAAACAGTCTATGTGAGACAACAAAATTATTGACAAAGATTTCTCAATCCATCATTAAAATTTTAAGTTCCCAGACAGTTTCATTCAAGCAAAACATTTTTTGTAGTTTCAATCTTCTCTCTTCTTTTGTCAAAATTAAATAGAAATGAGATCTAAGACAAAGACGTTATGAATAGCAATAATGTCACAATTACTTTTCCTGTTTCATTAATGAATAGAGATGATTATCAAAATATGAGCACAATGAAAAGAACACTGAAAACAAAACATGTAAGCATTCATTAAAGGTGCAGTACCCACATTAAAGGGTTGATTATACAAAAATAAATGATTCTCTATGACCAAATGAATGAGAAAAGTATCAAAGTTTATAATTATTGAGTATAAAGTTTATATACATTGTCAATGTGTCTTGAAATGCAGGAATATGCAGTGAAAGAAAAAAACCCCAACCCATAACCTGCTGCTACTGATAGCCCTTCAGTAACTTACAAGCTGTTTGATTATTCTTTTACAAATATTCTATGTCATCTTCTATGTTGAAACAAGTTCTTGAGCTAAATAAAAATAAAATTTGAAAATTAAGATAGTAGAAGATGTCAAAAGTTGCAGCATAACGCAAGCTCTCCTCATCTTTAGTAGATTCTTCCTCCCATCTACACAGCCCACAATCCCTTCCTTATTTTTTCCTCTCAAGTACTTTTCCCTGCATCATGCCCATCTCTGACCAAGATTCCTGATCTTTGGGGTACAACAAAATGCTGTCTAAATGCTAAGACACACAATTGGCTACTTGGCTATGCTGCAATACCTTAAGCAAAGGCTACACAGAGGTCAGGGATACAAACCAACCCACCACGCACATTGTTTCCCTTCTCTCCCCCCAGCAGGAAGCTCCTGCAGGTACAGGAGTAACAGCAGTTGCCATGATTTGGATTGTCTTTGGCTCATTTAAACCAAAGTCCAGACATTTAGTTTGTTTCTATTATACAGCTTTTAACTACAATCCTCCATCAGAAAAGCTTAGTTACAGCTACACACTGAATTACTTGAAAGAAGAAAAAGGAAAGCTAGTGGAAGTCATCCAACTAAAGGAAAAGGGATGCAGATGAGCCAGGTACTCCCTTTCTACATTGTCTCAGTGATTTGCCAGGACACAGACTGTGTCTGGTGCTATGACATTCAAACCTCTCAAAACCAATATGAATGGAGCAATATGCTCCAGAGGTGGGAGAATCTCTGGGAACAATCTCCTCCTCTGCCAGGTTGGCTGTAGGTTCTTTTTAAAAGCGAAACAGTCCAACAGGTGAATTTCAGTGCTTAAAGAGATCATTTCAGATGACTGAAAGATGTGAAGTACTCATGCACCCTAAAGCAGCATCAGGAACTTGCTAGAGAGCAAAACCACTCCATACAAACAAGGTGAAGAAGTGCTGAACCTTTCTCCTGTCCTCATGACAATACAAACAGGGAAAGAATTGGGTTTGAACCTTACTGAGATCTCCCACGGACAGGACATTTCAGAGCAGATGCTGCTTTGTTACTAACCTTACACTAACTCCATTCAAAGCCCTGCAAACATCCCCTGCATCTGTCCTACAGCTACTGCAACATCAGGCAATGAATGATGCTGAGGAATACGTATGTAATTAATGAGTTCTGGCCAATCTCAAGCGTGTTCTAAACTGATTAGATGGTATCAAGGTTATGCCTCCTTCCTAGAGACTGAAAAGGTGTGGTCTTGCTGGTTTCAATATAAACACAAACACCTTTGGACAATGACATGGCTACACCACAAACAAAATGAATTTTGTCCAGCCTTACCAAAACTCAGGGTTGAAAAGTTCCCCTCAACTGATCACAGAAAGCATTGAGTATCAGAAACCAAGGAACACAGGTGTTTCATAGGAACTGTGAGATCTAATGACACAGAAATTCAGACTGTGTACGTCTTTGCACTATAGAAATGCAATGCAGGTGTTGATTTGGAATAAGAGAAGAACAACTGGGCAGAAATAGATGCTCCAGAACACTCTCCCCTAAGCAAGGCTTCCCTTTGGCATCAAAGGCTCTGTTAAACACAGCATGTACACACCAGTAGCAACATGAAGTGACACTAAAGGGGTCCTTGAGAAGTGTTAAGAGGTGTGCAGAAGAGAGTAAAGGTTTTCCTCAGGGTCTAAAGGTGGCATGTGGGTTCTTTCTCCCCCAGTCTGTTAATGGATAACACATGGACAAGAGAAACTGTTCTGGATGTATTCCAGAGTCAGCAGAGAGTGCTGACAGGGCAAGCTTAAGTGCAGACTAAGGCAAGCTTAAGGGAGTAATCAAGCAAATCTGAAGCTAAATCTATCAACCTGGCAACTGTCCTGCAGGGAGAGCATCATCCAGCCCGTCTGACAGCTTATTGCCACAACATATTTGTTAGCAATAATTTGCTGCATTATGTTGCCACAGATATTAGGAGAAAGGAATAGAAAAAACTACCAGATCCTTGAAGTGAACTTGTATAATTGAAGATTGCTTACATTATGCAAACTATACTTAAATAAGTTCAAAATTTTAATCGCCTTCCTTAATACTACTGATTAATTTTTAAGAGTTTCTCTCTGCTCAGTCATACAGATGCACAACTACACTGTTTCAAATATATTTTCTTAGTAATCCACAAAATTTCAAATAACACATTCCAAAGATATTTTTCCCAGATAACTGCTTTTTTCCAATACAAAGACAAAAATGTTTATTTATCGCGTATCATTATTTTCTTTGCAAAGGATAATCCACACTAATGACCTACTTACATCCAATATTCCCAGATCCACATTACCAGAGTGCATTTTTGTATTTTAACACTCTGCAGAGCCCCTCTGGGATTCTCAGTAACCCACACCAAAGCCTCCCTCCTCTGAAGTTCTAAAGCAGCTGCAACCCTCTGCTATGATTAATTCAGTGACGTGGTGCATCAGCGAGAATGAAAAGCTCTCTAACAGAAAAAAAACCAAAACAACTAAAATTCAAAGGAAAAAAAAAAAAAGGAAAAAAGAAAGATTGGATGAGTCAGCACATGACACCCTGGACCATAGCTCCCCACTCTGCAGTGACACACTGCTGTGACCAGTTACCTGTTTGGAGGCTGGGACTGAACTCCTGGCTATTCCTGGGAGGCTGGAAGGCCTCGGGGGCTGTCTGTGCTGGAAGGGCTCGGTATGGAGGAGGAACCAACTCGTCATCCCCAGAGAAGCTCCTCCGCACCTCACCTGCCATGGGTGGGCTGGACAAACTGACAGGTTTCTTCCCAACTGGTATCTTCCTCTCTAAACATCAAGTCAAACTAAAATAAACGCTCGAGTTAAAGTGCATCAGGCAACTCTGTTCACTGAGAAATGGCTCTGGTTGATATTCACCCATTCTGGAAAACCAGGGCACATACAATGGCACTATTCAGTTATTACTGGGAAAATTGTTCTCAACAACCACATTGTAGTCCCTGAATTCTAGAGGGTGCTGGTAGGGTTTCAAGGCCCTTGCTTAATACCATGACCTACTTATTTCATGCTCTATCAATGAAATACAAGTGCTGTGAATTACTTCTGCTGCAGCTACACTGCACAGTCACACACATTCCTCTGCCTGGACACCCAAGACATCTTGGCTCTGTGAGGCTGCAGTTGTTTCAGTGTGTGTGCCTAAGAGACAGAAGGATGCTTCTTGGGAAATAATTCTCTCCAGACAAAGTTTAGCACCTCTAAAAATACATACTCTTAATTCCCTTAGAATGGTATTCCCCATTTTTACAGTGCCGTACTGTAACAGAAATAACCATTTCAGTGTGTAGAAAAAAACTTCTAAAATGCCCTCGAATTATTAAACACTGCATTCATGAAAAAATGTTATTAAAACATTTCCCATACAAATTACCATGTTTCTCCTTTACCACTAAGATGCTCCCATTCTGTGCCCAAGGCATGTTCTCTGTGGTATTGAGGGTACAAGATCTGTAACACAAATCAGTGTCTTCAGCTACATCAAAACTGTGGCTGCTGATGCTTCAGTCCTATCAGCACTGTCGGACAGACAAACAAAAGCTCAGTCCTGAAAAGGTAACTGATTATGCATATGCTAAAGGTATATGCTCAAATATTCTTCTTATAAGACAACTTCAGGATGAGCCTTTTAGAGAGATTAATGAGGCAGAATGGTGTCTACAGAATCCCAGCCTTGAAAATATGGAGGTCAGATTATGATTTCAGTAACCTTATTCTGATACATATACCCAAGAGGAAGCAGACAATACCAGCAGATATTGCGTCCTTCATGATTAATTAATTGTCCAGGCATGCTGGCAAGTTACCCTTCAAGAATTCACCTGCACAGCCATCTGAGCAGCAGGCACACAGTACAAAACCCCACTCACTGAAACAAACACTACTGGAAAGGGAATTGGGGGAGATTCTCACATATCCCCAGCAGCATTCCCAAAGTGTTTACGATGCCATCAGTTCTGCTTCCCAAAGAATATGTGCACTCCCAGTGCTCCCAGGAAGGAGGGGACACTGCAGCAGAAATCTGCATCATTACACACAGCAGAATGACTCAACGACATCCTGGGCTGTGTTGTGAACACTTGAGAAAAATGTGTGGAAATAACCCTGCCCTGCTAAAACTAATCTAATTTACAACATACACAGAATTTCTCATCAATCATCTGTGGTGACTTTACATGGTACCATAAAAACATCACTGCTGCATTATATGGTTTTGTGACTGAAATCCTTTACAAAATAACCTTCTATTTCATTTACAAGTGCTGAACAAGAAAAAGCTTCAGAAGACATTTTTAGTGCTATTTCCTGTGTTCCTGTGACTCAGCACTTCCACTGCCATAACCTACTTAGAAAAAACCCATGTAGGAGGCAACCAGCTCTAACTCTTCATGACCTTGTTCTCTCATCTTCTGGTGATCAAGAGGATTTCTTAGTATTGAGCAAACAGCCCAGAGCATAGTCAGAAGTTTTCCTTGCTTCCACAGCCAACATTTACCTCAGGTTAGTGAGAAATTTCCCTAGACTAAGTTTTCTAAAGCTAGACTAAAGCTTCCTCTGGCACTTAGTAAGAGGAATTAATCTTCCAGCTTCGGGTCACACTAACTGTAAGAGGGGTAGCAAGAAACTAGCAGAGGTATTAGGAAAGGGATAAGGCAAGGAGTACAATGGTCTAGCACAGCTTTATAAACAAAATCTGCTCAGACAGTGCAGAATTATCCAAAAACAGGTCCTACACAAAGGTAATTAACCATAGGGCCATATTTCCCTAGCTTAAGGCAACAGCACTCACATTCCCTGGATATTCTCAAATGAGGAGTTTTCTAGTACCTGAATTCTATTTTAAAAAATACTGCTGCAAGTTTCTGAAAAGGATCTGGATTTTACCGTTTGTTTTACTGTTTATTTCCTCCAATAGCAAAAAGAAAAACCAGTGCAATGTTTGAGGCACTTAGCAAGAGGTTCTAAGAACTTCCCAGACACCTGGTTTATCTGTGAAACTCACCAGCCAACTTTTTTCATGCCCAAAGATCAACACAGCAAAGGTTGTATTCTCAATGACTGGGGAAGAAGGTTCCAATTGGCTTTAATAGATCCATTCACAAATTTACCAGGAAGGCAAGGCTTTAATTCCTCACATTAGTTCTACACAACAACAAAACACTCTGGAAACAAGTCTAAATTAATCAAGCTAATTTGATATTTTGACAATTTGATTCCAAGGGAATCAACTACTGTGCAAAGAACCCGAACACTTCAGATTCTTAATAATGTCCGTAGTGTGTTTTACTGTGACAAGAACAGCCACATACAGCAGGGCTGCTTGTTTCTGAAAGTAATAATGTAAAAGCCTAATTTACGCAGATGCCTAAGGCAAAAATTTTGGCAAATAAGTGGCTTTTTTGTCTTAAAGAGGAGCCAGTTAGATGATGATTCAAATTTTCTACACCTCATTCTTTCTGATCCCAGTAACTTGGTTCTTATTCCTCCACCTGTGTTACAGAGAGCAGAGGGAAAACTGTGTTGATACCTGAGTATTTTGTACAAGGCAGTACAACTACACAGGCAATATATTATTTAACTGAAATTATGTCAGAATACAAAAATATTTTAACCATTGTCCATCTACAATTCATAGATTATTATTATGAGCAACATCTGCCCTATCACAAGTTATAAAAAATGGTTATTCTCAATGAAAAAGCTCCTTTTATGGCATACTGCACCTTTAAGCATAACACCTGTTTAGACACAAACATTTCCAAATAGAGCAGGGACTTAGGCAGAGACCACAAACTTTAAAACAACAGGAAAGGTGCAAACACTGCTTTGTCACCCACTTTTCTTATGTCCTTTGTACTGTTGCGATTTAGCTTTTTTCTTCTGTTTGGATGAACTTGACTGGCTATCTCTTGATGCTGCAAAAAAAGAAGAATTCAAAATTTCTGCTTATTATTTAAAAAAATAAACACTTCAGAATGCATCAAAACCGCTACACAGTTACAGAATTTTTCCTTAGTGACAGAACAAAAACAGAAATTTATTGTGGAAAAACAACTTGCACTAAACTACTTAACATGAACTCTCTCATTACCCTCTCATTAAACAACAGCTCTTGAGACCCAGTTAGCAGTTATTATCACTTGATCTGACAGGACAAGTTGTGATGTAATAAATTAGATACAGCTTCTGCACAGGCTGAGTTCTACAAAATTCAGGAGGTGAAACAGATACACTGGCAGTCTTAAAGCAATATAAATTCTCAGCGATCTCCTCCAGAACTGACAAGTAAGAGGCTTTTTCCCTGCATCAAATCAGCATCTTCTGGCATTGAAAAATAGTAAAAAAAACCCTCAGAAGTACTTTAAAAATCAAAGTGGGAGAGATTAGAACTGTGAATTAGCACTTTCAGGCATTAGCAAGGATTTGTTCTATTTTTGTTATGCCTGGGGAGCTAACTGGAAAAGGTTAGGAGAATGAGCCCCCACGAAATTCATCTCCACTATTGACAAAGCAGGACTCACACTGCGGTGCTGGAGGCTGCAGCTGGTACCCAGTCAGCTGACACCATCCCACGGGATACAGGTCTGGGGACTCACAATCCACCCACTGATCATATTCATCTTCCCACCCATCAAAGTGTATCCTCAGAAGCCGGTGGATAATGCGTGTCACTGTGGCCACACACACCAGACGGGGCTCCATCAGATCTACAGCCTCCAGTTTCATGCCAACATGAAACCCATGATTTGGAACTTCCTGGGGAAGCAAACAAGGCAAACATCAGTAAATGTGTTCATTAAGACATGTTCATTAAGATAGCTTAAACACAGCGCTGAAACAGGAGCTTCAATCAACTTAATATAGAAAAAAACTAAGTATCACTGATGAAGTTTCCTGCACCTCTGCATCTGTCTAACATTTCAGAGACACCAACTTTTGTTTACTCAAATGGTTCTTATCTCTAGTCTCAGTTTTTCAAAACTGTATTTAATGAAATGGGTCCATCCCATGCACTATGCAAAAATAGAAAGAAAATACTAACTCTGGTACAAACATGTACAGTTTTTATTACCTTATTGAAGAGCTTCACTGGTGCTGCTATTGAGTCAGTTTCCCTGAGGTAGTCAAACCACTTAAAAGGGAGTTTTGCATAACCTGTGAATTTTAAACAACATTTTCATACACCAACAGCAAACTTCAGGTGTAAGAAAAACAGCAAAAAATTGCACATTGGGAGTGTGTTACAGCTAAAAAGACAACAAAGAAGTCAAACATTAATAACAGAAACTTCCACTCTGTGAGCTTTGATCTAAGGGACAGTCACCTGGACATTGCCCATTTGCAACAAACAGGAAGAATGAAGCACTGGGTAGCATAAAAGGTATCATTTAACATTAATCATTTAAACTGAAAGTTTTTTGTCCACGCAGATTCTTGATCTCTACAAATGCCCTACACAAATGACCCAGAACAGATAATGGAATTAAGCACATCCAGTTTCTTCCATGTGGGGAAATAGCTTCACTATTGAAACACTTGAATTGTCAGGAACAGAATGGTAAGGATAAACATGGACATTTTAAAAGTTTAATAAGGGTAAAAATAGCAGTAATATGGAAAATAAGAGGATTTTCTAAAAGTTATTATAAAGGGAAGAAAATAATCTCTCAAAAATATATGTATCTGCTACTGAATATGCATAAAACATAGGAATATCTTTTCCATTGGGCAACTTCAACAACTGCTTAAACTAATAATTTTTTAATTCTAGCTGGAGCAACAACAGCTTGGAGGGCTTCTCTGCAGCAGTGTGCAGTGATGGACATGCTGAAAATCTGCAGCGCAGTGGGCATGGCATGGGAACTACAGCACAGGGCTGGATCTCACCTCTGTGGGGGCAGAGGGCTGCAGCTCAGGGCTGCCACACTCAGTACTCACAGCCCAAAATTCAATCCCATCCCTCAAAGGGCCTAAGCCTTCATCTTCTACTGATTTCAGCTTGGGATGAAGATGTTTGGGATGAATGAGCTTTGCAAAGTCCAGTGATTTCACAGCAACTGAAGCTTCCACAGTGCTAAATGCAATGTGGATAAGAGTGCTCATACTGGCTATGGAGTATCTCCATGAACAGATGCAGCTGGAGAGTTAATTAGTAAGGGCAATACTGTATCAGTTCTGCATATTAATGCTTTTCTTCTCAATGTAACATTCCTCTGCTACACCAAGATATTTGTACTCAAGTTCATCACACACAAGAAATGTGCACGTGGGCCTTGTCAGACCAGGCAGAATTAAGAAACTGTCCATTTTCCAGCCTGTAATTTGGAAAGCAGAATACCCTCCTCATTAGAGTTAAGGAGCTTTGATCACTTTGATCCTATTAAAAATGCTAATGTGCATGATGCTCTGTATTTTACTGCACGTAATTCCTCTTCCAAATGACTATTAGACTATTGCACGTGTGACGTCTAATCACCTCTCACTGATGACACAGGACTTAGGAAAAACTGCAGTAAAAGGGAAAATGTACATGGAGGTAAAGAATTAGGTTGCCGTGATACAAGAAAAACACTGATTATCATAAATGTGCTAACAACAAAACCCACATTCTGAAAGCAGTGTTTGAAGAGTGAAGAGGTAAAGTCTCATCACCAAAGGCAGGTTTTTCTCCTATTCTGTCTCATCAGTTTCATATATGTGTTTCTAAAATGATTGATATGTATTGATATACAAGCATTTCCTCTTATAAAAGTATCTCTATTGCAAGAGTCTCTGCACCTCAGATTTTTGAGGGATGCTTGTGCCCATGAATTTCTAGGCAATAAATTCACTAAATGAGCTGACTGAAAAATGAAACTATATCTGTATAACTGCACTTTCCACACACTCTAAGGAGACAGAGTTGTTACTGTACAACAAAAATGATATGAAATTACTTTCTGCATGCTGCATTACACTGTAGTTATTACCTAGAGAAATAATTCATTAAATACAAGTAGAAGCCTGCAAGAATGAGAATGGAGGGAAAAAGCCATAGAAAATTATCGTCATCTGCTGTTATACAGCTATAATCCTCTTAAAAAGTGCCAGACCAAGGCAAAAAATGGGAAAAGGGAGGCAAAGTCTTCTGTAGGCACATGTGCTTGTGGACAGAGAGCTTTTCCTCACAGAAGGGTTTATTCAGTGTGCATCCCTAAAACTCAAGTTTATGTATAGCCTTCCAAAAATTGACTGGTATTGTGAATTAGCGTAAGATTCTTTACAATGTTCATTAATTGTTTTGGTGGCTAGGACTTCTCAACCAGTTACACTTTTGGAATAGCCTTTTTAGTGATTCCTACACTTCCCACTGACTTAGTGGAATCCTGAATTTCTGACAGCAAATGCAAATTATTTCAGCCAATAATCAAACTTTTTCTAAATGAAGAGTTGGCTACCTCTGGTTCAGATCACTTCAAAGTAAAGCTGTTGTACTTGTTTCAGACTTAAGGAAGTTCTAAAAAGTGACCTGAATTTTGTAGGCTGAGTTAAGAAACAAAGCATATGGCACATACAATATCACTGAGCAATATTCACAATAAAAGGTGTCAGAATGCTACCTGTACCTCTGGGTGGAGTTAGTTCAATCATGTTAATTTCACAGAAACCAACAGGGAAAATAGAAGGGGAAGTGGCATGGTAACAAAACCAATCAGACCCATCTGCTGCTTCTGAGCCATCAATCCCAATCATAAGATAGCCATCTGCTAACACCTTGGTAAAGAGAAACAAAATTCCACATTAAATACCTTCAGCTGGGTGAGAAGGCTAGAAAGAAAGCATGCCATGTTTCAAAAGAGTGAAAGTAACTCAATAATAATGGAAGCACACTTAGAAGGACATTCAATTATAACAAAAAACCCTCCAAATCATACCTGTCTCCAGGATTGTGAACACCACTGTCACATGTACCTCTGATAACTGCAAAGTTACGAGATCAACATTTCCTTTTTCTGATCTCCAGTTTGTTTTTCTTGTGAACATCAGCTCTATTTCTAAAGCTTTATAACTCAGTCTATTCTTCATCTTGCAAGGATATTCGGTATACCATTACTCAAAACCATAACCATACTCCTCCTCACTGGAAAGGTTAAACAATTCAGCTAAGCTGCTTTTTACATTTTCTCTTTTAAAGCAGATTTCACATGGATTGGCTCCCTTTCAATCAAGCTAAGAAAGAAGGACAGCCTTAAAATATCTTCATAGACTTCTGCAAGTCAGCAAGATGAGGTTTGGTTTTGAACAGTTGCAAAACTGGTATAATTAGCAGAAGATTTTCCTGCAAATTCATCTCACACATACATTCTAAGTAAAGGTAAGGCTGAATTTCCAGAGATTAAAGTCAAATTTACATGAGCATGTTTTCATAGCAGTTGTATATAAACAATTAACAGACACACCCCATTCACTGTGTGAATGAACTGCACTGGTTTTGGTTTCGTGCTTTTTGTTTCAAGCCCGAATAAAGTTTAGTGAAAAAGGATTCCTCTCTGCCTCCCAAAAATGCACATTTGCTTTTTTACCTTTCTGATAGTTGCCACACATATTGCTGAAAGGTTTAGGGGGTCTATAGCTTCCAACTTCATTCCTTCTTTAAACCACTCTCCAGCTGCATCAACCTCTTTTACCTGAAGAATCACAGAACAGCAGCAGAAACAAAGAATTTAATGAGCCTGGAACAAAACACACCCCCACACTGCCAAAACAACAGACTGAAATACCTGTTCTACCACCTCTGCTTATATCAAGGAGGTCAGATTGGGTAATAAAAGCAGAAATGCTTGTACTGGGCCAGGATGTAAATAGTTTCAGGTCTGGTTTACACACAACAGGAACTAAAAGTCCTCAATCAACTCTGCAAAGAGTGTTCTAGCTACTGAACTCACCTTCATAAATAAGTGTGGGGGTGCATCAAAATGTCCATCCTGTTTCTTTGTAATATCTACAGGGAATAATAATAGTATCATAATATTGTTCAGAAGTTCTGTTCACAGAGCAAACAATATGTTTTTCTGAATATATTAACCAGTACCATACAATCAGTGGTGTGGAAGGCCCACAGTTTCTAGCAACACTCCCACAAAAATCAGGAGGACATAATCCATCCATTTTCCTTGCTGACTTCAATCTGAGCTACCTCTATAACACAAACATAATTTTTGGAAAAAAACCCAATATCCAGTATTTACAAGACCGTTTGATTATGTTGCAAAATCGATGAAAGTATTACATAAAAGCTTTTGCAAAAAATTGGCAGGTAAACTACTTTGCACTATGCTATGACAGAAAATTACATTTCTCTATATATTTTTATATAATTACACAATCACTTGAAATATATCTATCTATATCTATCTGTTTATAAATGGTTTCAGTGAAAGTTGAATCATTAGGAAAACTGAAGGCCTTTCCCTGAAGGGAAGCCTTGTGAAATGCTTTACAGAAATTCTGTTTCTGACAAGAAACAGAGAAATAATAAAAAACCCAGACTTTTTTTTGTTTAGAAACCTTAACTATTTCAAATTACAATTACTTTTGTATTTTAGGTAGCATGGGCCTTAATTGTGTCCCTTCTATTAGGCTGTCACTTCACTTTCCCTGCCCATCTCCTAACGCCCTCTAAATCATGTAAATACTGCAATATAAAATATTAGACAGTCCTTAAACTTGCAAGTAAATAGAAATTCTGTATCTACTAGGATACTTGTCCATGTCACGTTGTACAAAAAAAGGAGTTACATGTGAAGAAACTAGGAGTTTGTGGAGCAGGGCTGTAATTCCAGGTATCAGCATGAAAAGTGACGTTTACCATGCTTGAGGTTTTTCTGCCTACATTTTGTTGACCTTTGTTTATCATTGAATCTTCTAAATATCAACATACTACAAATCAACCTCAAGGTTATTGTGGCTTTTCCACTGGTGTATAATACAGCTAATTACAATTTTAACTGAAATTCCTGAGTGTAATATAATGGATAAAACCCCTGGGCCACATTACATATTTTAAAATGTCATTATTCAAAATAGTTTGATTAATTGTACAAAGCAACAGAACTGCTTAAGCCAGACTCCTCCCAGCCAACAGCGCCCACAAAACACCTCTAACCCAAACCAAACTTACCAGATCTTTTGAACCTGTGTCCTATACTTCGAGACCAGCCAATATGATGAATGAGTGGGCTGTACATATGGCACCAGAAGTCATCAGTTTTGTCCTCACTCTCTTCATACACCAACCTCAGGCGGCCCCCAATGACACTTTCCACCACCGCCACCCTTGTCCGGCAGAGGTGCGTCTTGTCCACCACTTCCACCCTCATGGAAGTTTTGAAAGGGTACTGCATACTCTCAGACACCTTGAAGCAACACAACACATTCTGTAAGAATATCCTCTGCTTTATATCCTCCCGTCTGTTAAAACACAGTATTGATGCACTTGTAATTTAATTCAAGTACTTGAATCAACCTGAAGAAATGACACAAATTATTCCTCTTCTACTTCATTGTAACAAAATGTTTCAGAAAACTAAGAATAGATCCTACAGTACTTCAATTGTTTCAAGGTCATCCCTTAAGATGAGATACAATTCCCTCACAAGTTCAAGGAATTTTCCACTGACATAATGAAAGTTTGTTCAGTTGTTAACAATGGGTGAAGTTACCTTGAGAAACAATTTTAACAAGAAAAATCTCAAGACTTTTTGTTCTTGTTTTGTCATCCACTCAAAATACAGCATTTTAAAAACAGGATTAAAATACTTCATTATAAGGCATGGAAAACAAACCTTCAACATAATTAAAGCTGGCCATTGACAAAAGTATTTCCAAAAGAAAGGAAGAGAATGGAAATAGATGTTAATCTGCTTTGTGAAAATTGATTGTGTTTAAAAATCAGTATCTGTCATTTGCCCTTTTCATTACCACCTCCCCCAAAGGACTGAGATCTTGACAACTTAATTTGGCTTCTAACTGAGCCAATTTTTAAATAAAAATTAACAACTGCAGAAAGGCTTTTTGGTTGTTTTTTAAACATTAGATACAGTGTAAAACAACAAGTCTCATATTTCTACTAAGAACTATATGCAACATCATCTCACAATATTGGTAAGTAAACTTACAGCACACTATACAGCAGCTGCCACACCTGAAGACATGACTAAGAGAAAAAAAACATAGTCCAGAGCAGGTGAAAAATACTAAGATGTAAAAGTATGATCTTCATTCCTTCTAGATCCATGCTATATTAACATATTCTGTTCAGTTTCTTGAAATAGTGCATGGTAAAAATCATTCCTGAATTAGAAAAATCACTTTTCATTTTTCTTACATATCATAGGGTAACTCATGAGCACTTCTGGGTTTTCTGTGGATTTTTTAAATGGGGTATTTTAAAATTAAAATAGACTAACTAGTTTTTAAAGAAAGCTATTTTTTCTGGAGCAGTTTTCCAAATACATACTGACAAGTGGGGACATAACTGGAGAAGGGATTCCAAGGAAAACTGTATCTAAGGGAAGAAACTACTGTATCACCTTCAAGAGAAGGTAATGTGCCACTGTAAAATATTTCAGTTCTTCACACTGGTGCAATTTTCTTTACAGAACATCATTGATACTGCATCAGCCTTACCTTCTGAGAAAAGTCAGGAGGAAGTGTTTTGGCACCAGTAAGTCGTTTCACTAGAAAAGCTTTCCAGTTTGTGTATTTGTGTTGGATAGCTGTTGCAAACGAAGGGGAAAAAATAAGCCACTGATATTTAATTTTGTCCATTAGAGACAATATTAGAGTCTGGAATATGTGAAGAAGAAATCCCAGATGACTATTAAAACACCTACATGACAGTAATGACAAAAAGCCTCTTTAGAGAATGAATGCTACCCAAAATTAGGTTTATGGGTCAGGGTAAAGAATTTAATAACAAAGTATAAATTAAATCAGTGTATGTTCCCATCACTGATTAGCCAACTGCTGCCACCCTGATCTTAAAAGCTTTGAGTCACATCAGATGGGCTATTCCAAGAAACACTTCAGCATCAGTCAAGCCCTTATTTTTCCAAAAGTCAAAATTATTAATTCATAACTGTTGAAAGAGTTGTTATGGCAAAAGAATACTTGATATCTGGACCATGAGCAAATTCAGTCTAATAAAGAGACTCTGACATGAGTCAGTAAGGCCACTATTTACATACTTCGAGGAGGAACTAAGGGCTTCCCACTGGTTGCACACCAACCAACTGGGTGGATGTCAGACCCACAAACGTTGCACCAGAAGTCAAGACTTGAATCATTTTCAAAGCCTTCATATCTCAGCAGAGCATTGTAGCCTGAAAGAAAGCATTTAAAAAAACCCACAAGAATTAAACAAGACTATAAAATATGTATTAATATTTCTTGTCCAATTTTTTTATAGCAAGTTGTTTTTATGGCACATTTCAGGATGCTATTAATGCACAGAATAGATTACTTTGATAAATGTGCATGTATTATCATGTAAGTCAATTTAATTAAAATTCTTGAACTATAAACCTTTAGGAGTTGTACATAAGAGGACAAAATTAATTACGCAGAGTATCTGCTTTTTCATATCTTAGATCTGCCACCTTGAATTTCTAACTTTTTAGCAAGACAAGTGATTTGTATAATGAGGCTTCTTGCCAGCTCTTATACAGTCTATCTGCTCTGCACTGCTCTTACTGCACTCTGAGGCAATATTAAAAAAAACAAACCAAGGATAGACATTCTCAAGCATCACTGCAGCCACTGTAGAACAGTGACAACACTACAGCATGTAACCTACAGACACAGCTCTGCCAACCTGACCAGTGCCAGCATTACACTCACCAGGTGATCACTGACTAAATTATTAGATCCCTTCACACAGTTCTTTGATTATTTTAATTTCAACTAAAACACATTTACCTGCTAATTTTACAATTCCAGCTATCCAGAAGACTTTGGTAGGTAGGCTGCAGTCAGTGTTTGGAACCTCCACTCGCACTCCTTCTGCAATATCACCCCAGCAAGTCCCCATGGGTGCCTGTCAAGGTTGGGGTTAAAAAGTCACCAGTTCACCATGTGAAAATATTCATTTTTTGTTATCTCAGTGTTCTACAAGCAACTTAAAAAGATAAAATATTCAATATACACATAACAAACATATGGTTAGAAACCACTGTTTCTATGAGGACCTACTTTGGTTTTGATTTGATGCTTATGCATAACACTGTAATTGTATCCAATTATTCCTGTGTATTTACTGAAAAAACCTATAGCATTCCAAATTTGAATATCAGTTAAGCACAAATTGTACATTCTCACAGGTCAGTTTTATCTATGATGTTTCAATTAGGAACAAACTACAGATGTTAGTGAGAATGGTGGAATTCCTATGCAATTCTACTTGCAAGAAAACTATGGTACCTGTAGCACAGACATCAAAACCTTTAAATTCTGCAAGTCAGGCATGCTGCTGGAAGAATGCCTAAAAATTATTTCTTGAATCTATTCTGATGATTTATTATGGTGGGGTTTATCATCCACTGGTTCGCATCCTCTCAAAGGAACAGGCTTTCACATCACCTGCAAGTGATCCCTCCATGGAGCAGGCAAAAAGAACAGAAGGCTCTGAGTGGCACCTTTTTAATGAACACCAGAAGGAAAGGCACAGCAAGATCCCTCACACTGCCCTGTATGAGGAATATGTTAGGAACAAGAAGGAATACATGCCTGATGAACTCGTAAGGGTTTGCAGAAGATGGTGATAGAAATTACATTAAGTTTGCTATCTTCAGAAGAACATTTTGTGGAACAGAGCATCATGAAATGTCAGTCCAAGATGGTATTGTAGATACCAGAAATGCACAGTGCTGAAGAACCTAAATTTTTAACAGTAACTCAAATGAAGTTATATTGGTAACAAGCTAGAAAATTATTCAGTCTGCACTAAACTTGAGACTACCCAGAAGAGAGAGATTCGTATTTTGGGTTTTAGAAAAACAGTCACATAAATTTGAGAAAAATAAATTCTTATCAGTTCAGAGATTACCCAGCTATCACAGGGAGAACTGAAGGAGGGATCTCTGGCTCTGCACCATGTCTCATTTACAAAGCTCTTTGCAAACCCAGAAAACTGAACCACTCAGTGGGAATAGCCTCCAACTGCACAGAATTTTTGCTGAGAGCTACAAGTGAAGAAATCTGGATAAATCTTGAATGATTGGAAATGACAATATTGGAATTTTGCTGGCAATCAGCAATTGCCACTAGCAGCACTAAAAGCTGAACTTATTTTGCAAAGGGAAACCCTTCACTAGTTGAAGTATTTGAGACTATACAAAACTTAAAACCAGTTTTAACTCCTAAAGGAAATGTAGGTATGCCAGCTTTTATTCTTGAAGCCTGGTCTCTTCATGTTCTGCTATACCCATCTACACCAGTCTAGACCACAGAGCTCTCTTCTGCCAACTGGCAGCCAGAGAAAAATCCAACTGAAAAGATGATGGCTTATTTTCACACACAAAATATGCAGATACAACTTAAGTCCCATCCCATATTCACTACCCTCTCTAAATTGACATGTGTAGGTTTTTGAATTGAACTGGGGAAATAAACTTTTCAATCTGCTTATTTTAGCAAATCTTGTTGCCTTGTACAGAGATACAGATGAGGCCAAACAATCAAAAATAGCAGTGCTGAATAATTTCATAATCCAGCTGCACTCAACTGGAATAAGTTTTACTGCCTGCTCATCTATTCAGTTGATTCAGAGAGAAAAGTATATCAAAACACTTCTTCTGACATCAACCTACAATGGAAATTTCATTTCTAGAATGTGGATTGGTATAGAGGGAAATAGCAGAAAGTTAAATTTGTCCTTGTCTGTGAAAACATTGGTTCTGCTAGTTCTCCTACACCAATCCATATGGCTCACCCCTTCAAGAAGGAAGCCATCCTGTGCAGCATCACTGCTGAAATGCCAGACAATGGTACTGTCCTGAGGGATGGTTTACAGCACACCACCTACACTGCACCATCTTGGTCTCCTTCACTCATTAGGGATATTGTTAAGGCAGAAAGACCTGGATAAACCAGGGCTGTGACAGCCATCTTTCTTCATCTCTCCTCTGTCTCATCTGTTTAATCAATCAATGTTTGAAGAGTGCTTTTAAAAACTCAGAAAGCACTAGAGAAGTGTTAAGTCTTATTTATCTGCTGGCTGGAAGGTGACTGCAGTCTGGATTGGCATAGTGTGAACTAGCAGAACCATCATTTACAGGTAAGAACAAATTTACCTTTCAGACTCATGACGAAGAGATCCACTTCACATCACTCTCAAACAAGGAAGAGCTGGTTCCTGGCTTCCTGCTTCAGGACATGACCTGGGAGGGTCTATCTCTGAGCACCAAGGGCCTTCTCTGCAAGGTAAGGTGCAGTCAGGAAGGGCCTGTTTGACAGGAGCACCTAAAGGCCAAGTATCCCCCACATACACAGCTGGACAAAGAGCTCACATGGCTTAAATAAGTGGCTTCTAAAAGTTTTGGATGGCATCAACGCTGCCATGATTCCAGACTTTAAATTAAATCAGGATTTTAATGGCAAATCCTGATGGTGATGCTACCAAATCCTGGATTGTATGGAATGCTGAAACTTCGTGTGTGAGCAGTGCCCCAAGAACAGGTAATGCCAGAGGAGTCAATGTGCAAAAGGGTTTAAACAAAAACCTTCAAAGCAGAGCACTGCCACCCAGTGTAGCATCCTGGAAATGCTCCCTTAAATCACACTGGATATAGTTTAAAAACACAAGAAACCAAGAGAATGAAAATATTTTGGCTCAGAATAAAATTCAGCTGGAATAAAGAACTTCAGGAAATGTGCCTCTCACTAGCAACAGAGTGAAAATAAATAATTACTCTTAATTGTGCATGAAATTGTCCAATAAGTAGTATTGAAAAACAACTCAAACCACTGTAACTTGCTTTCAGTTGTAGGAACAGTTTGAACTAATAAGAGCAACTATAGAAAAGAATAAAAAGTGTTTAGATGAGAAAAAGTAGAATGCAGGTCAGCAATGAGCTCACTGTATGTGACTAAGCTGTAACTCAATATTAAAAACATTAAACTGAGTTTTTCTCCTTGCAGCAGCTACTGCTGTGTGCCTGATTAATGCAATTTGACCAAAAAAAAAAAAAAAGAAAAAAAAAAAAAAAAAAAGAGGCTGCAAGGTGCACAAATGGGAATTCTGGCATTGTCATGGGCTTCCTGTAGGAAAGCATAAAACAAAGCAGTTCCCTACTTCTGTTTACTGAACTCTGAAGTCATGGGCATGGCCATATTATTGATACTGAATTTCATTAGTGTTACTCAAGTCTGGAATAAAGGTAACATGGAAGCACAAAAAGCACATCAAAATACTATGAAATTAATTATTCATAAAGAGAGAGAACTTTCAAGATTTAGATACTTTAATTCTAAAATGTAACTATTTTAAACTGAAGAAGAAATAAATCCCCAGGGGAAAAAAAAAAAACAAAACAACAGAAAACCTGATGTGGGAAATCTACATCAGACCTGAGATACTAAAGTATGCCAGGTTATTAAAAAAATAATTAATAAGCCAAATCTCACATGTCATAATTCCCTTAAATTTTCTTTAATATTGATCCCAATGTTCCCTATCAAATATCCATACAGGTACACCCAGTATAACCAGTAAATTCGATGTATTTTATTGAATAATGAACTCAAGGGTAGATATGCCATGATTTTACTGTCAATTCAAAACTTTGGTCTTGACCAGAATAAGCTTTATATCTTCCATCACATACATACAGGTGTATGAAATCCATAATCTAGATGATAAACAAACATCAACTAATAAAAACTTTTACAAATCAAAGCAATACAGTACACAGAAAACAGCAATAATCTTTCCAGAAAGAAAAAAAGAATATTGTTTAATTATCAGTGGAGAGTGGGACAAAGAAGGATCTAACGAGAGCACTGATGTGTTTTTCAGACTCTGACTGGTCTAAATAATGTACTTTTCAAAGAAATAATTACAGTAAAGTTAAAAGCAAATCATACCCTTATGACACTAACTCATATCCACCAAAGAAGTAGAAATCTCCAAAGAAAACTGTAGGATTTGCATTTCACTTGTATGAAAAAGGAAAATGAGGACAGAAAAGCAACAACTTTCAGGCTACTTGGTAGCACTGTTGCCATTATCTTGTGAAAATTTTCAAGGTACAACGTGCCCATGAGTGTGGTCTTGGTTCACATTACTGGGACACTGTGCAGCTGAACAAATGAAGCAGCGAGAAGGGACCATACAACGCCTTTTAATAAAATGGAATGTTGGAGCATAATTTACAAGTGACCTGACAATTGCAGCTGTCTCTAATTGAGGATGCCACCCATCCTGAGGCATTTGTTGGTACAATAGCACAGCCCCTGTTATCAAATGCCACTTTTTGATATGGACTTATGGAATCACTTATTACATGTACATAGCTGTGAAAGCAAAGTGCAAACATGCTGACTCGAGCACGTGGAATTTGATACAAATTCCCCAAGTTCTCCTAACGCAAGGCTCTGTTCTGGGAAGTAGCTGAGGCCTCTGAGCATAAAGGGTACTATTCACAAAGTGCCAACTGCCAGGAGCCCTCAACTCCCACTGGTTTATAAGCTGACAGGCCTCAGCAGGAATTCCTGAGCTGGAGAGAAAATATGTCTCTTCTCCCTCATGGACAACTTCCATGAAGCAAAATGTTTGTTTTGATTGTAACTTTCAGCACATAATTTTGAGCAAAACAAAAATTTTGTAACACAGAACACTTCAGTTTCTCAAATTAAAAAATATGATGAGAAAACACCTTCTGTCCAAGCTTTTTCTTAAGAGACAGAAAGTACTGACAATATTTTAAACAATGCCTAATTATTGGAATTTTACAAACACATTAAAGACAGATGGTCCTAAATATTTTCCCCATCCTCCAATTTCCTCAGTCATTAAAGAATGTCTTTTTGTTTGAAACTTTTTAAACTAATACAAAGAAAACTAACTTTTTAAATTTCAGATTTCTAAACAGCCTTCATTTTGCCCCATACCAGACTACCTGGCAGCATGACTGACAGGGAGAGTCTGACTAAAAAGTAAGAAAGAAAACCCCAAAACCAAATATGTAATGAAAAGATCAGTCCAACACAATGGAGCAAGCCTGACTTAATCTAAAAAGCCTTTTGTAACTGTTTTCAGTACAGCTTGACTTGGTTGGTTTGTTACTCTGCAGTACATGGGATAATTTTGTGACTTGAACACGAGAAAAACAATTCCCAAGTATTTAAGAGCCTTCCTTTTTGTTTATGAGAGTATATATATGATGAAAGTAACTGATGGCGTCCAGAATGGTTTTAAAGGACAGATACATACTAACAGTTATATTTCATAGATCATGAAAGATACTTGGATATGAATGTTTTGGAAAAATGAATTCAAGAACTCCCATGGAGTCACTCATACACACATAGACAGAAAGCACAAACTGAGAAATACTCACATGTTTAAAGCAGGTAACAGGAGCTGCTGTAAAGCTATTACTATTGATGTAGTTACCCCAGCTGAAACCTTCCACAGGGACAGCTGCTAAGGAAAAGTTATTTTAGTTAGGAAGCTGCTAATGAGGCACAAATCTTTCACTATTTTTTTTCTCAGCTCTGGTTATATGTTGTTACCTGCTTTTGTCTTTGCCTGGTTTTGTAAAGTTGCTTGGTACTGGGCATATGCTGCTAATTTAGCCACTAAGGGCTGTTTTTGTAGAACTTTAGCCTTCTTTGTCGGAGGTTTACCCTAAAAAAAACCAACAACCCAAGTAAATAACATATTTTCAAACTCTCATCAGGAAATTTCCACAGGTCTGTAGCTATCTTTGGCAGATTTAAACTAAAATTAGAAGTACACAGAGACTAAGTATCACACAACTACATGTGTTACAAAATAAATTTAAAAACCAGTAGTAAGGAATGTCCAAAAGATGGGGTTTGTACTACTATTCCAACTTGAACAGCATTATAGGTTCACTGTTGTTTACCTGAAAAAAAGATATCTCTTAAAAGCAAGTCAAAAGGAAGAACTTTTAATCTAACTTATAGCAATGCAATCTCTTGGCATTTATTGCAATGAATTTGAGACAGGGTATAATGATATTTCTTGACAATTCTCTATCTTTTCTTGAACACTACAAAAATGCCTGAGTGATCATTCAATTAATATTTTAAGTGAATGGACATACCACTATTTTGCAGCTCTATAAAGAAAACCCTCAAACCCAAGAAACTTATCTTAAAACATGCAGCCATCTGTACAAAAGCCCAATTTCAGCATGCAGACGACAGAAAGGATGTAAAAAAAACGGTGTCTGTACCGCTACCTGAAGCCTGGCCAGAATGCTGGCCTTCTTGGAGTTGGAGGAGTAGCTTCTGGAGCACGACACGCTGCAGAAGCGCTTGGTTTTAGAGTAAAAAGCGTCCCGGACGCCAACCATCCCACACATCTCACATGTAGCTAATCAGAGGAGAGAAAAAAATCCCCAAAATGTTAAGAGCGTAGTTAAAAATCACAGTAAGAATTCAGAATGATGAAGACAGAATTAAGGTACTGGATGTGGCACCATCAAATGGTATCTGAGGGTTTGACCCCAAAGAGAATTGCACAGGAGAATAATTTAAAATTTAGAACACCACCACTGATGTCAGTGAAATGCCAGGAACCTCAAGTTCACTGGTGAAACAGTGCCTCTTTCTGCTCCCTATTAATTTCACCCCTGGTGCAAATGAATGATCCAGCTAAAGCAGCTCAAGCCGATTTCTGGTTTTTCACTGTTCTCCAGGAAACATCTGCTTTGAATCTGGGACTGCCAATCCTGATTTCCTCTAAATATTTAACACTTCCAACCTGAAATAAAACCAGATCTCTTGTTTGATTCATAAATTAGTATATCCCAAGTATCCCAGCCCACCAAAGTTTTCTTCTGGCTAGAATCATGTTTCAGAGGTGGACAGCATCACCCACGGTGTTTTCCATGATGAGTAAGACTTAGAGACCAACTAATGCCAGTGAGACAATACCAAAATTCTGCCCAGAGAGAGCTCTACACTAACCACTAGGATTTCACAAAGAATGTTTTTCCCTGATAACAAAAGAAATTTAGATTTATTTTCCTAGTATCCTCCAGCTCACAGCTAGTGAGGAGTGAACAGGTATACACTAACAGGTTTTACACAGTAGCAGTAATTAAGTTTTCCTAGAATAGGAAGAAATATATTTAAACATATTGTGTATGTAATAAAGGGCAGAGAGAAGGCATGCCTGGCACAGAGAACACACTGACGTTGTCCTCAAAGCTCCAAGAATAAAACCAATGCACATGAGAACACACACATGCATGTGCAGATACACACAACACATTTGAGAGGAGGGCAGATGTTCCCATACTATTTCTTCCCTGTCAGCAGGATTCAAACCCTCTCTTACTTCAGTTTAGCAGAACCCAAACAATTCCCCCTCCCAAAACCAACCAACCCAAACCCTTCAGCTGCTCTGGTCCCTTTTCAGTTGGGACCAACATTCAGGATTGGACCCTCACAACCCAGCACAGGCTAAATCCCATCAATATCCAACTCCTTGCACTCACACAGCACATACTTACCCATGCCAGATTTGCCATCTGGATAAGTATAAACTTGCCCATTGTTCTTGATAATTGGGAGACTGGATGGCAAAGGAGCAACCTCCTCCTCACTCTCATCTGAACTGGAGCTGCTGCTGGTGTCCTCACTACAACTATCATAACCGTCAAACATCCCGAATGAGTCTCGGCGTTTCCTTTCCACTTGGGAACTATGTTCTGTCTAAAAATTAAAAATAACCAAAAACAAAAAAACCAAAGAATATCAGAATGTTCCGAATGCAAAGATTTCAAAGTCAAGCTTACAAAGTTTCACAGGTCAGTCTTCAATAGCAGATATTCTAAGGCACTGACGTATCAGCACAGACATGAGCCATGTATTGCCAATTACATGAGCATTGGTATAATCAAAACTGGCCAATTTTTGGTATTGTGATATACAGGAAGAAAAAAACATCTATCTCATGATCCACTGAGAATACACAGGAGCCGTCCACACATTTGATTTCCTTGGTATCTTCAGAGTGCATTAAGCCTGATGCGCTGAACACTGACAGCCACAGGGATCTTATATGCAAATCAGCACATTCCAGATGGCTGCAGCCAATTCTACTAAAATTCATTCATTTGAGAAAGCTGGGCAGAGAAAAGACAGTTCAACCAAGAGGTCAGTTATACCACAGGAACAGGAATGAGAGGCTCTCTGCTCTCATTGGCTTGTGGGGTTATCCATAAATCACTCAGCTCCCCTATGAGTCCATGACTCCCGTGTGAAGCAGGAACACCTCTTCAGCTCACAGGGCTGTTCTGAGGATTAATACATTAACCATTATGAAGAGCTCAGTTACTATGGCAATAGGGTCTGTACAAATGCTGAAAGATAGAAAGGTGACTAATTTGACACTGTCATATACAAAAAACTTGTTACATAATAGTTTTTCTATAATCAAAAAATCTGAAGTAGGATAAAACCACACAATTTTGAAGAAGGCATGACAGCTAAGCAATTTCCAGCATCGACATTAAAGAAGCAAGAGATTAACTGATGTACTTTTTCTGAGGCACATCCACCACATGCATTTTGATACAGTGACAATTTTTACTTTATTGATATCTTACACAGCTCTATTGAAACAAGGCTACTCCTATGTGAGCTGCCCTCATTAAGGGGAAAAAAGTTTCAAATTATTTCCAAGATCTTAAACAGTATTTACTAAGTTTGAGAGGAAATAACTAAAGAGAAAACAAAGACACTCTACAATAGAAGCATAAGTTAGGGGAATGAAGTACAGACAAGGAAACAGAAGAAAAATTAAGAAAGCCTTTCCCTCAACTTCCTTTTCCAAGAGCTAATTTTATTTAAAAGTCAGAGTAGACAGAAAAATAATGTGATTGGGCGTTTCCTTCTTAAATTGCATTTGGATCCATAGCCTCAAGATCTCATCACAATTCCCCAAATCTCTTTCCTAGAGTGCATGCCTGAACATCTTTATTGTTAGATCTCATTCAAGCCTTTTTCTGCCATGCTATCCCTTTATTATATTATATTCTCCTTTTCAATCTGAATAAATCCTATTATGAAAGAATTTCCTAATATCTACAAGGAAAAACTGATTTCCACACTGACCCAATCCTAGCGTGTAATTATTAAAAAAAAAATCCTCAAAAAACCCAGTAAGCACAAAAGGTTATGCAATAATGCAAACACATTTAACACACTTACAGTAGCTCTGAAACAAAACAACAAAAAAAGTCAGTGTAATGTTAATTACGAATATTCTCAGAAAAAAAAAAAATTAGAGTTGCATTAAACCAAATCAAATTTAGGAGAGGGCATAACCTGACAACTTCCTCAAGGCGCTGACACCGGCAATCAGGGTGCCTGTGGGATTGTCAGAGGAAACACTGAGCAGACAAAGCCCAGCCCTGACCCATGCTGGCAGCAGCGTCACCTGTCCCATCTGCCACCACCATGCACCACCAGTGACTTGTTTGTGCATGCACGTGTGTGCAGCTTAAGGCAGAAGTTGAGCACAACGTTGCCATGGATACAGTATCCTGCCAACACTGCCAGGAATTTTCAGAGCAGAAGATGAAAACTAGTAATCTTCCTCAAGATTTCAGGAGCTCCTTAACATCTCCCACCGTTTAAGTTCTCTTGACCACAGTCTCTGCTAAGATATGAAGTGTGATTCCATAGGAACCATTCCCAGCAGTACTACCAGAGCACTGTGATGCTTAGAAGGTTTTAAGGACAGACACTCGTGGTGTTTCAGAGCCCAGGGAAGGATCTCCCTCTTCATGCCCTCATCCTCCCTAAGTCAGCCGGTGTGATTTCACTACATTAGGCCCTCATCCCACACCAAGGTGTGATTCTATGGCTTCAGCCCTCTTATGGAAGCTGCAGTACAAGCCATTCTCAGGGTACCCCCCCTTCCCACTCCAGACTGGAGATCCCTGGACCTACAGGGCAGCAGCTCTGCTCAGTGCTCTGCTGGCAGAAGTCTGAAGTGCTGTCACAGCTCAGAAAGAACTGAAGAGCAGCCCATTCCCAGTCCCTCCAGCTCCCCATGCCAGCTCTGCTCCCACTGCCAGGGAAGGTGGAAGAAGAACCAGGCAGCTGGGGGTAAGGTGAAGGACCAGAGGCTGGAGCATGGGGTAAGGTGACCACCACAGGAGTGCACCTGGCTCTTTTTGTTGTTCTTTTGCATAACTTCCATTTAGAACCTCAATATTACTGGTAAGTTTTCTTTGCCAAAATATCCACAGATGAGAAGGAAAATAGTTTCTCTTTGTAAATGGAAAGTTGGGCGCTCAATTAGGAAAAATCATTCTTCAGCATTATACAATTTCAAAAGTAGCAATCATCAAGTTTTTGAGCTTAACTACACTGTCAAAACAAATCTCATGTATCACCTTTCCATTTACTTAATATTCAGCCAAATGGTTCCAATTCAGAATTTTTGAACATCAAATTTGCAATTCAAATCAGCATCTTTGCTTACCATTTTAAAATAATACTGTAGTTTTCATAAAACATTTGTATCCCAGCTTTTGCCAGAAGACAACCATATTTGCCAGATAATTTATGCAGGACATGCTTAATGTTAATTTACAGTTATTACCTGGATTGCAATTGGGGAAACTACTCAAAATTTTTTGTGAGATTTCAAAAAGGCAGAGACTGCAGGAAAAAAAAACCAAACCAAAATACTTTGTACACAAAAGTAGGTGAAAGTTAGGGAAGATGATATACAAATAACTATGATGGAATTTTCTTAGAGCAGATCAAAACACTTCTATTTTGATAATAAACACCACAAAGGTTCTTTTTAACCCATATTGAAACACAGCATTTATAGAAATAAGTGAATATAAGGAAGCTTTGATAACGCTTCCTGCAGAATTTGGATACACAAAAGAATAGGAGCTCTAACATCTGAAAGTGAAAAAAGTTAGGGCATTGCTCTGAATTCAAAGGTTAAAGACACATCCTTACAAAAAGGACAACGTATGTCTCAAACAGAACTATAAACAAGATAAAGCAGCTGCTCTGGTACAGCAGCAGCCTGCAATTCCTGCTGAGTTCTTGCTGACTGGTTGCATCTTTTTCTTTTGAAAATTAAGTACAAAATTTGCCTATTCCTGATTTTCTAGGGCCTCAACCTTTTTCCAGAAGCTCTCAACCATCTCACCAACACTTTCTGAAGTGTTGGTGGCCTCTAATACACTACAGTGAGCTTCATCAGAGATGCCAGGAACTTGGAACCATCTACCTTATGCACACATTCTCTGTCCCTTTGTTGTTACGCTTCCCATCTTTGAAAAAGGCAAAAGGAGGACCCAGGAAATGACAGGTCAAAGCACCTCATCTTACTCCTTGTGAGGTGATGGAACAAGCAATGTTGGAAGTAATTTCTAGGCATGCGAAGGACACGCAATTCTTGCCGAGTCCTTTTAGGCTCCACAGCCAACAGCAACACTTTGTCTCTCTTGAAGCAGCACCTCCCCAAGCAGCTGCAGGGCCTTGGGTTCAAAAACAGGTGCGCAAAAAACCAACAACGACAAACCCTCAAATCAATATCAAGCCAGTTTCCTACTCTTCAAAGCTGGACTTAGCACTAAAAATCATGCTGAGGAGGTTGTCTTTTCCTCAAAACACAACCAGTGTTCACCTTCTAACAAACCAGGGAACAACCTCCTGCCTATCCACAGAAACTGCTTGGAGCAGGAGCCTGGCTTGCTATAAAACAGAACCTTGCAGCTGGTTAATGCCAAAAGAGCAGCTTGAGTAACTACTCCACTAATAGAGTCTATCTGTACATTAAGCAGAAGCAATGCACAAACAAAAGAACAAGACAAACTTTCAGGCATTCTGGCTAAGGCTTATTTTCCTAATAAGATTACTGGTTCCTCAACAGAGGCTTTTAGTCAGAGCACTGTGAAGGGTAGGGTGAGCAGCATTGGCAAATTACCCCATACTATTTGCTCGGGGGGTTTCTTGCATACTTTTCTTTATAGGAGGGATGGGTGGAGAAAGGAACTCTTAAGAACTGCGTTCTTATTCTGCCCAACTTCCCATTTTCCTGTTCTTCCCCTCCTCCCTGTGAGTACTTGGCAACAGAGTATTTTTAAGAAATACTTTTAATTAAGCATTACATAAGGCAAATGGTATGATAAAAGAATATAGTTAAGGAAATAGGTTTCCCTGAGAGCAGGAAGGCAACTCTAAACAAATAAGAAAATAACCAGTTTCTCACTCTTAACATACATTTATATATATATATATATACACACACATTGAAGTTGATCAACACATTATAGCATACATTCTTTGAGTGTAATAACTATTCTTACAACAAAAAATTGGGCACAAAGGGTGAGCAATCCAAGGCCAAAACAAAAACCATTTCATGTTAATTAGACATCAAACACTTACTCAGGAAATGGCTTTAGTGGCTTGATGAAAACCACGCTCAAGCAATGGCAAAATTTATGCAAAAGAGTTTTGAAGGTAAAAACTTGAAAGAAAGACACCCTATTATTATGTAACCAAACCTCTTGCACCCAGGTAAGTGCATCTAGCCACAGGAGGAGGATCCAAAACAGCCACAGAAAGGTTTCAAACCACTCCAAATTGTTGTTGTTACTACTGAATTCAATCTGGGGCTTGATTTCAGGATGGCAGCAATTTGGAGCTTGAAGTACAAGAGCTGTAGCTCAGCAAAGGCCCAGCAGCACCTGAACAGAGGCATTGCTTCCTATATTCAGCTCCAACCCCCCAAACAGGACAGAACCATGGAGAGATGGGATCTGAGGCCAACGTCAACAATGAGGTCACCACAACCTTCAAGCCAAGGGGCTGTTGTAAGACAGATTTACTTTAATCACATATCCTTAATGCATCTAAGGGTATTTCCAAGTTAGACTTAAATTTGACGCAGAGGTTTTGTTTTCAAAAGTTCATTGATGCTTTCTGCTACAAACTTAGTTTCATCTCTGGATGTTTAGGAGACACTACAATAGAACTAATTTATTACAATTCTTCTGAATTTACACTAGAATAGTAGCTTGTCCCTGTGGAACTGAAGCCTAATTGTGCCTCAGAACACGATCAAAAAAGAAAATTCAAACATGGTACCAATTTAAAGAAAACATACTTTCAGCTTTAATTCAAAACAAACAAACAAAATCCCCCAAAGCTAAACATCTTGGGATTCCTGGAAATCAGAACCAACCAAACTTACTTTTTTTATATAAACAACTCACCTCTATCTGGAAATGTGCCTTCCACTCTTATTATAAGTAAAATCTCTGCTGGAAAATTACAGAAATGTTTTTTCCTGTCTCTTCATTTGCTATGTATGACAGCATTTTGTCTGAAGCCAGTTTCTGCTGTTTGCCAATGGTTTTGTCCATAGCCTCTTCCCCAGGGGGTTTCACACAAGAGGGAAGACTCTTTCATAAAAAAATATATCACATTAGCAGGAAATTTTGGAGGAGGGTGTGATGATTAATATGTGAAATATCTGAATTTTGAGAAAACTAAAAATCCGTTACAAACTCCATTATGTTTCTACAAAGCCCGTACAGGAGTATCTCGAAGAGGCAAATATTTCACTTTAAACACTGTGTTACCATTAAGAAAACTAACAAAAAAACACCCAAACCCAAATAAAATAATAAATTTAAATGTAAAACACCCCAAAACCACCACCAACCCAAAATTAAAGTCTTCAGCACCTGAATTCATTCCACGTGCTCAGAGCCAGGTTCAGCAAATGATCCCACATGCCCAGAGTGTACCAACTTACCTGAGAAATGAAGGAATGCAGTAGTGGTTTGCAGAAGATATCAAAAGCCTTGCAAAATTAAATCAAATTTTAGAAGGTAAGAGAAATCAAAGCCAATGAGAGGGAACTTTTGTGCATGTTATCACTGCTGCCAGAGGCACCTCGCTCTTTGGGGAACAATTAAGAGAATTCTTACTTCCAGTTTGCAATCCTTCTGCACATGCACAAGCCCACATGCTCTCAAGAACAACACCTAAACTATTCCTGGGAGACAAGATCCCTCTGCATAGTTACCTACAGCCTACGTTACACACTTCCACAAAACGATGCCTAGGCTGAAGGAATGAGTAAAGACAATTGACCTGCCAAGTTTTACTGCCTTTTTAAGGGAACATACTGTTTTAGTTCTCATTAAATGCTCCAGATTAGATTCTCATAGCCTTAGTCCACTCCTTTTAAGTCAAAATCAAGATGTTGAATACAATAAATAGGTAAATGTGGCTCCTCAAACCTGCCAAATAATTTTAATTTAAAATGCAGGAGATTGCCCTGCAGCTTTCAGTTTTGACTTGGTCTAGATGTGAAAAATCACAGCAGTTGCCAGCCACATTTTAAAATAAATTGCTTTTTCGCACACAAAAGTTTTTACCGTAGTCAGCATACGCTTTGAAGTAGGACTTTTAATTTTTAAAGCCACGCCGGGCAGAAATTGCTACACTTTCAAATATTTCCAGCAACAACCTGAAAGTGAAACTGGTTTCACGAGTTTACTGTTCCTTACAAAGAGAACAAAGTAACAATACCAGAAGTCATAAAAATTGCACGGGAAGGGGGAAGTGGCCGCAAAGAATCCAAAACTTTTGAGGTGCTGTTATTAAAGAAAACTCCCCAGCGCTTAACATGAGCACGCTGGACAACTGAACTTTAAAGGCTGGAACTACAGGAGGAAGTTGCTGAAAACCGGCACTACAGCGGAGCAGGGGGAGAAGCGGATCCAAGCGCACCCTGGAGAAGCTGAAACTTTTTTCCAAGGCAGGAGAAAGGAGGGGAAAGGACAAAACCCGCCCCTGCACAGCCGGGCCGCAACAAAGGGGTCCCGCCGTGCCGCCCCCACGTGCCTCGGCCAGATTCCCCCGCCGCTCCCCGGGACCCTCCGCGAGCAGCAGCGCCCCAGGGAGCGCCGGCCCGGCCCCGGGAGCCCCCGCCCCGGGCGGGCACAAACCCCCGCACCCCGCGGGGCCGCCCCCGCAACACCCGGGGGTGTCCCCGGCTCCCTCCCACGCGCTGCGGGGCCGCCTCCCCCCGCACGGGCACCGGGGCTCGCTCAGCTCCCGGCCCCGGCTGAGCCCGCGCCGCTCCCCGCCTCAGGCGTTGAGGGTCTCGCGGGGCCGCCGCGGCCGCGCCTCCCGCGGGCTCCGGTACTCACCAGCTCCTTTGTGTTTTCCATCAGGCCCTCATGGGCAGGAGCCGCCCGCTGCCTCTGCGCGCTCGCCCCGGGGGCTCAGGCGCTGCGGGTGCCCGCGGTCGGAGCCGGACCCGGCGGGGCGGGGGCGGCCCGGGCGGTTCAGCCGCTCCGAGCGCCGGAGACCGACCGGGACCGACCGCGGCCGCCGGGACATCAACAACACGAGCGCGCGGCTGCGCAGGCGCGGACACGCCCCCGCCGGGCCCAGGCTGCGCGGGGCGGCCCCTCCGCCATGTCCCCCCCACTCCGGGCGAAAACACTCGTTACCGGGGGGGAGCGCCCCGCGCCCAGGTGGGGACAGCGGGGATAAGAACAACCATGTCCGCCAGCGAGTGCCGGTGCGCGCGGGATGTCCCGGTGAGGGGCCGATGAGCAGCCGGTGAGAGACGCGTGTTTCCTCACGGGGGCATCCCCCCCCGCGGGCTCGCAATGGAGTGGCCCAGACGTGGCCGCATCACGTGGAACTCCGGGTGGGCGGGGGGTGGGGGCAAAGGGAGGCAAAGAAAGGAGTCACGTGACCGCGCCTCGCCGCCGGGGGCGGGGCTTGGTACGGGGCGGGGGCGGGGCGGAGGCGCGAGCCTATCGCGGGCGGGGGCGGGGCCGGGCGGGGGTCACGTGACCGGCACACGTGTTCCGGTTCCGGGTCTGGTGCGGGCTCCGGGCGCGGCGAAAGCGGCGAAAGCGCCCGGAATGAAGGCGGCGAAGAAAGCGGCGAAATTGCCCAGAGCGGCCAAAATGACGAAACCGAAGCGGATGGTGAAGCGGCGCCCGGCTGTGGCGGATCAGGCAGCGGCCGAGGCGGCGCGGCGCGCCCGCCACCTGAAGGCGCTGAGCTCCGTGTCGGGCGCCGAGCGGGAGCTGGAGGAGCTGGTATTCGGTGACAGCCTCAACGTGGAGGAGGACGAGCTGCTGCGGCGCCTGGCCGGGCCCCGGCGGGTACGACACATCACCCTCCGGCCCTGCCCCACCCAGCAGCGGCGGCGGCCCCGGGCGGGGCTCGGTGCTCGCTGCGGCCCCCCCGCTGCCCCCCCGGCTCCGGGCCGTGTCCCCGCTCACACGGCCCGTTCGGTTGTTTTCAGGTTACTGCTGCAGAGCGTAAAGGCCTCCAGGAAGAGTCCAGCGATTCGGAGGTGGAAAATGAAGCGAAAGGTGACTTACTGCCCAAAAAGCCAGCCTGGGTGGATGAGGATGATGAAGCCGAGGAAAAGTAAGTTCAGACTGGGTGGTGGGACTGACATCTTACGCTTGGGAGTGACTGAAGTGGCCTTGGTTTGAACGATCTTTGTGTTCTGTGTGTTCTTCCCCTCTAGTGTTGATATGACCCATAAGTACAGGAAAGATTTCATGAAAAGTGATGCCGAGACAACGCTTACTAAGAAAAAGCTAAAGAAAAGACTTGAGGAACAGTGAGTTTCATTAATGTTTTTGTGGCTGACTTTATTGAGGTGGGATCATTGACCTCCTGGTGGGTGCCAGGAGGATGGTGTCAGACTCTTTTCAGTGGTGCCCAGCACAGGATGAGGGGCTGTGACCATAAACTAAAACACAAAATGTTTCTTTCCATGGAGGGTGACACAGCACTGGAACAGCTGCCCAGGGAGGGTGTGGAGTCTCTCTCTGGAGACATTCCAAACACACCTGGACATGTTCCTGTGTCACCTGCTCCAGATGACCCTGCTTTGTGGTGGGGGGGTTGGCCTGGGTGATCTCCAGACTCCAGAGGGTTGATCTCCCTTCCAACCCAACAATTTTGTGAGCTAAAATAACATTTATGTGCTATTCAAAGTCACTTTTCTCTAGCCACTGTGCTCATGTGGCTTCTTTAAAGCCAGTGCTTCCTGCAGTATTTGCAGTGTTTTTAAATAAAATGTGCATTAGCATTGTCTAGACTAGTTTGTTTAATACTTGTATTAGTCAAAGTGCACAAACTAATCAGCCTTCTAGGGAGTTATACAAGAAACAGTGACATCTTAATTTTTTTTTTTTAATTAAATGCTTGCATTGTGTTCTAAGTGCAAGTAATCCTGCAAAATTCTGACTGCTTCTTCTAAGTACTTAACTTATAGAAGTAAATTACTGTTTCACAACAGTTATGTGTTTTTTCTCTTTCCCCTTTTTCTTGCAAGGTTTCAGCAAGCCATGGGAGGAGTTCCTGCCTGGGCTGATCTAGAAAACAGGAAGAAATCCAAAAGGACTTTGAGTGATAGTAAATATGTCCAATACTATTCTGATAAGTGTTTCTGTGATTCCTTGTTCAGCTTGCTAGAAAAGAATTACTTTTGATGTCTTCTTAGTGTCAGTAGTGTGACAATATGCTGGATAAGTCAGCTTTACTCCTTCAGTGTGCTTTAATTTAATTTGTTTCAGTGAGGAATGTGTTGATTTTGCTGTGGATGTTTGTGCAATTAGCTGTTTCCATGTGCTTTGGTTTAATGAGGTGACAGTGATGAAGATGATGATCTGCTATGCAGGACTGGCAATTACATCACGAGCTCGGAGTCTCTGCCAAGAGGGATTTTAAAGGTAAAGACAAACCTTATTTTTCCACTTCAGTTGGACTTAGGTGCACACTTTGACTCTGGTTGTGTATAAAATTAGTGATTCTGTGAATTTGTTTCTGCAAGTAGAAGCTCTAGAGGATATAAAAATTGAATAGTTCATGTGAAAGCATGAAACAAAAAACTGAGGTGGATTGTTTGACATAAGAATTTTCTGCACTCTAAACAGCATCTTGTAATAGGATTTTAATTTCTGCAGAGAAGGATGGAATTCTCCCGCAACTTTGAAGCTAGTGAAATGGTCTTTAAGAAGACAGCCTTAAACGAGTATTTCTCACACTATCTCCTACAGCTATCTCAGATGAGTCAGAATGCAGCTGGTTTTACACTCAGTTTTAAAGCCAGTAGAAAGGCTGGTGAGTTCAGCCTGTGTTTGCATTGGAGCAGCTCCCTGAACTGGCTGTGTGTGCTCTGCTCACCTCATGCTGCACAAAAGTTCATCACCAGGCTTGAGGTCTTGTAGTGTAAAGAGTAATTGGTTTTTTATTCAGCACAAGTGATTGTTGGGATTGTTTTAACTGTCTGATCTGTGTTGTAGATGAGCACCTGCCTTCCTGCAAACCAGGAACGTTTTGCCAATGGAAAACTGGTGACAGTGCAGTTTCATCCTTCAGCTCAAGTGGTGATGACAGCTGGGCATGATCGCTCTGTGTCCCTCTTCCAGGTGAAGAACTTCAGTCTGTACTCTGCAAATGTTACACAGAACCTTTTTTTTGAGTGTACATGAAGTAGCCTGGAGTGGTAGACCTTGTTTTTTCTCTTCCTCTGCACACTGGGTGTAATGTCTGTGGTTACAATTGAAATTCCTTGGTTAAAGGCATCTCAGAAGGAATTTCTATCATCTGTGACTTCACACCGAGCACATGCAGAGTACTGGCAAGCATAGTTGTACCAGAGTTTTTAGCTGAAGATTTGTGTTTAAAAACGTTTGGTTTGAAGGTTTGCAGTGATGAGGACTAAGGAGGTTTTTTGTTCCTAAGTTGTTTGGAGAACCTGTAGTGGGGCAAGCTGCCCACTTTGCTTTAAGACTGTAAAATTGCTGTGCTGCAGCAGGAAGGTGCTCATCCTGAGACACTGCCCTGCTCCTCTGAAAATTAAAGATCCTAATGTTATTTAGGAACTTTTAGCATGGCCCAGTATCAGTGAAATGGTCAGACACAAGTGGAACGTGATATTCCCACAGGGCTGCAAGAAACCCCAAATCAAAGCAAATGTTTCTGTTTAGAAAAAGCACAACAGAAGTGATGATTTGAACAAAGCGTGGGCAAGATGAGGAAGGGCACGAGGTGTGAGGTGTATCAGAAAGGCAGGGAGTGCCTCTTACATGAGATGAGGAGCTAAGAACCACGTCATTTGTAGGAGAGAGGAAGAGTTCACTGCTTCACAGTGGTCTTACTACTTAAGTCTCAGCTGGGTAGTTGATATGATTTTTCTCTGTAAAAGTATTTGATATATTCCTCAATATGACAACCTGGTTTGTTACTTTCTTTTTTGAAGGTGGACGGTATAAGGAACCCAAAAATACAGAGCATCTATTTAGAGAGTTTTCCAATTTATAAGGCTCGTTTCAGTATGGATGGAGAACAAGTTATAGCCACTGGCACTCACCACAGTATGTTCTTTGTGTATGACATGATGGCTGGGAGTATCATCCCTATCCCAAAAGTACGAGGTATGTTTTGCAGCTCTGAGTGTCCGGGCACAGTTCAAGCTGTCCCAAATAAAGATGGCACATGAATTTGCTTTAAAAGGAAGTGCAGGGAGTTGGAGGTTGTATTTTTAACCTGTCTTCAAAGAACTAAAGTACCTTGAGGGTTAATTTGTCTGGGATATTAATTATCACACAGGAGCAGGGTTGAATTCAGCTTCACTGTGACAGCATATTGCAGAAATGAAAAGCTGAAGTGAAGTCAGGTCTTAGTCATCCTACCTCTAAATGTTGAGGTCAGAGAATAAATTACACCAATTTCAATTTTCAAATCTCTTTTTAAAGGTGTGGAGGAAAAATTTCTCAGAAACTTCGAGCTCTCTCCAGATGGATCATTTATGCTGCTAATTGGAACTTCAGGTTACCTTCACTTGCTGTCCATGAAGGTACTTTCTCTGCGTGATTCATGTAGCTTCATTTTCCTTGGCACCTTTTCCCTTTTGAATCTGCTTTTGTCTTATCTGCAAGGCAATCTAACTTTCAGCTGAAGCCAAGGTATGACACATACTGTGACAGCCCTCAAAAATGTGCTGCTGAATCAACCCACTGCAGCTTTAGGGAATTATTTTGGGCTCTCTGAGACTTTGTTCTGCAGCTCCGTGGGGCTGGTGGAGCTCAGGGCAGTTCCATGGGGTTTTCAGCTGTAAGATGTCATATGTCAGTGTTGTATTTCAGCTGCTTGCATGAGCACTGTGCTGGCAAAAGGAATGGAAACAGCATGGGAACAGGCACCTGGGGATAGAATATAGGACTGCTTTTTTGGGAGTCATGCTAGTGCATGCTGTTGTACCCTGTTCATGAATCATGCCAAATACTGATTCATAATGCATAGAGCAATCTTTCAGCTGAATTTTAAAATGCCATATGATGGCAGCTGGATTTGTTTTAAACTTTCACAGGGAAAAATGCTTTTAAAGGAGAAAGTTCAGTTCTGTTGTATAACTCAGGCCCTTCAGTGAGGGAGCAAACAAGTGTTTGTTGATCCAGCTGTAGCTGGACTCAGGAGCTTGTGCTCTGCTCTGCAGGCACTGAAAACGTTGGTGCTGTTCTCTGAATGCCAGCTAACTTAAGATTTTTGTGGGACAGGAAACAACTTTCCTATAGATTTTTGGTAGAATCTCTGTCACCATTGTTCTCCATCCTACAGACAAAAGAACTGATCAGCACTATGAAGGTGAATGGAAGGTGCACTGCCTCTGCTTTCACCCCAGACAGCAGTAAAATATACAGCTATTCAAGTGAGTATTCCAACAGCTCCAATCATAATTCCATTTAAATTGCATGAGTTCTTAGAAGTCACTTAACGTTTTAGAAAAATAATTTAAAAAATTATGCCAGTATCTCACCTAAAAACACAACTAAGTGATCAATCATTAAATAATGGAGTTAACTATTGTAGTATGCCTTTAATTGTTGGGGTTTTTTAAAAATATCCTATATTTGATAGTTGTAAATGAGCTTCTAGTTGTCATCTAATTAACTTTATTTTAGCAAAATAGACCAACAAAGTGATGTGTATATGTGGTTTCTCTAATATCCTTCATTCTGTAATCAGAGGAAGGTGAAGTTTTCATTTGGGATGTGAGAAGCAGAAAATGTGTACACAAATTTGAAGATGAAGGTTCTTTGGAAGGAAAGTGCATTGCTGTTTCAAAAAATAACCAGTATGTGGCATGTGGGTAAGTGACTGACAGCTTTGGCAGCTTCTTGTGCTCTCATTTTGAAGCTCTTCAGTGAACTCATGGGTGTCTGGTGAGAGTGTAGGAACATGGTTTGGTTCTAATAAGCTTAGAATAGACATAAATAGATGAATATTCCCTATTTTATGATAATAATTTACTTTTTTTTCTGTGTAAATATAAAATACCATAGTACACTTAAAACAATAGGAGTCATACTGGTGTTGGTATTGCCATGTATGGGTCCAGCAGTTAATTTTGAAATCACACTGACAGAAATTACAAATTCTGTAATAGGAATGTTGATTCAGGGTCTTCTCCATTTTCTAATTCTCTTCCCTGTACTCTGAATTTGTTTCCTGAAAGGCAACATGTTAGCCTTTCAGAAGGGGCTTCAACTCAAAGCCACAGGCTGAAACTGTTTCTCCAAATACATTTATTGAGATGCAGTTTCAGCCAGTGTCTGGATTCTTTTAAATGAGAATAGCAAATAAATACAGGAGTATTTTCCTAGCTCACTGCAGAAGAGGATTTTTAAGTGAGCTTATGCTACAGTTATAAAAAACCCCCCACAATAAAAAACTTGAAGTTATTTCAGAACATTTTGATACCAAACTCTCCTTGCTTTGAATTCATGTGGTAAGAGATGGGCTCATCAGAGTTGAGTCTCTTAATATATAAGTAAAAAGAAAACCCAAATCAGCAAAAACCTAAACCCCTCCACTAAATACTGTTATAAATTCCAAAGGAAAATCAAGCTCCAAACAAAATATTATTACAAACTCCATTAACTAATTGGAAATTACATCTTCTGGTGAGTAGTGGCTATAGATAACAAGGCAATATGTACTGAAATGTCACTTTTTGGTATAATCTTTGTTCGTTTTATTCTTTAGTTCATCTTCTGGAGTTGTAAATTTATACACTACTGATACTTGCCTCAAAGAAAACCGTCCTAAACCAGTTAAAGCCATAATGAACCTTGTTACTTCTGCCACCTGTGTGACCTTCAATCCCACCACTGAGATTTTGGCAGTGGCTTCCCGTGACACTGATGAGGCTGTCAAATTGGTAGGTTCAGCTTCTTTATTGCAATATTTCTTTTATATCTTGATAAAAATACTGCTGGTGACGTAATAAAGCTGATATGAAGCAGATACAGGTACTGTATAAGGTGCTGGACCAACCAGATCTGGACATGGCCAAGACACTCTGCATTTACAAGAATATAATTGTATTTTCTTTAGTAAAGTTGCTCTGAAGATAACATTTTGTAGTTTAGTTAACCTTTTTACCTTTTTAAAGTGCCTTCTAAAATGTCTGGAAGTGTTCAAGGCCAGGTTGGACAGGGCTTGGAGCAACCTGGTCTAGTGGAAGGTGTCCCTGACCATGGCAGGGGGTTGGAACTGGATGAAAACTTTAAGGTTCCTTCTAACCCAACCAGTCTGTGGTTCTATTTCAGTGCTGTAAAATAACTCAGCAACAAATGTGAGTTTTCAGCAGCTGGTAACTGTAACCATCTTACTAGGGTTTTTTTTTTTTCTTGCCAGCCTTATCAGAATTCTTGCCAACAGTGGAACTGTTGAATTATTCTGAGGATTTGTAGGCCCAAGAATTGCAATAATTGGTTCCATGGTGTGTTCCCTGCTCCTTTTCTCCAGTAGAATTCTATATATGGAGTCATGTAGGGTAGGAATCTAACTGAACATTTGAACTTAACATTGACCTTCAATTACAGATTCGTAATTTAATTTCATTTTTAGTGGTTTTTTTCTAATTTTAAATTCTGACCTATTTCTCAATAGGTGCACCTTCCTTCATACACTGTATTCTCAAACTTCCCAGTGTTCAGGAGAAAACAGATTTATCTTACTCAATCTATGGACTTCTCTCCCAGAAGTGGATATTTCTCTGTAGCAAATAACAAAGGCAAAGCTTTGTTATTTAGGTACGTACTAAATTAGGTCCATTAATCCCAGATAACATCTGTGTTCTGTAAGATGGGGCCCTGACTGTAAGTGATAAGGTTTAACTTCCTGATCTGAATTTCACCTGATGAGTTATTGGAGTGTGGAGTTGGCTTTCCCTGCTGGAGAACAACCCTTGTTTATTGTCTGATTATGAAATACACCCTGTTTCCATACTTTTTTATTTTCCTCCCCTGCTGGTGTGGTCAGGGGTGAGGAGTAGTGCTAATCTAAGCAGGAATATTTATTTTATTTCAACTCATAACTTCATGATGCTTGAAAAACTGCTTATTTTTAAGATGAGATTTTAATGATTTACCAAGACTGACAGGGAAAATTTCTAGAAATATTCCTAAATGTGAATAAATCTTGTGATTTGTCCTTTATGTGAACTTGAACTGCATATTATAATGGCACTTAAGTAATTCTAGCAGGTGGACGTTTGCTATCTTTGTTTCAAAGCTCCATGTTTCAGATTAGCTAAGGATACTCAGTGACACTGCTGAAGAGCTGTTGTTTTTTTGTGTTGCCCCCTCAACAGGTTACTGAGAAGTTTTAAATCTCTCAATTTCTTTTTTCTTTAGGCTGAAACATTATTCATCCTTCTAAAAGAAGATACAGGAGAAAATGAACCAGTAACTGAGGTGAAAATAGCACTAGAGCTGTTCACAATATTGGCTTGAGGAGCCTCAAAATTTTCATGTTGCTGCCTCCACTTCTTTACAGATGGCAGGAAGAATTTCTTAGCCTTGTGTGATCTGTCCTGCCTGGGTCACTTGTGGGCTGGAGTAGGACTGGCCTTGTCATTCTCAGCTTTTCTGATAATGCAGCAAGTTGATAGTTCAACTAAAAACTGCTGTCAGCATGACTGAGCTGATTATATTTAAATCAAACTCAGCAATGTTGATAAGCAGCTGCAGGCTGGCAGGTCCTTGGCTTGATCCTGTTCTGGTGTCTTGTGAGCCTACACAAGTCTGCATCATTTCAAATTACCATTACATGAATTACTGAAGTTTGAAGCATAGTTTGTGTGTAGATAGGATTTTATTGTGCACTTAAATGTCTTCTTGGGAAACTGGAAAAACCTGTAGCCTTGATAGTAATACAGTAGATTGACAAAAGCTGTGTTAATGAGGGGAGGCTGAACTTGTTCAGACTGGAAGCAGCTCTGACTGCTGCATGTTAAGCTTGCATAGAATTTTGTAATGGCTCAGTGTTTGGAAAATACTAACAAAATTCTCTCTACTGGTCTTTCCCCAGGTGTTGTAACCTGCAGATACAAGGATGCTGACAAAATCAAAACTTTTTTTTATTTTTATTGTATATGGAAGCTACAAAATAGTAATAGAACGTATGTATTTTAAAATTTTGTTTGTTTTTTAAAATAAATATACCTGGTAAGTTTCCAGGCAACTTGTTTCAATTTATTCCAATGCTTTGTGTAAGCTCACAAGTAAGATTTTATTGCTTGGCACTCAAGCTGGTGTCTTCCAGAAGTGCTTAAATGTCTTAATTATTATAAGCATGAGAAATATTCCAGTGCTGAAACAGAAATTTTGTGTAAACTGACCTCTGCTCCATGCATTTATTAGCAGGAGCTTTTCCATCAGCCTGCTTCACTTGAGGCTGGGTTGGAAACAGCATTTTGCTGCCTGGAGGAGCCCATTCCCCTGAGACCCTGTTGATGTTGGTGTTGCAGCTCAGCCCAACTTCCCAGCTGGAGCTTCAAGGTGCCCTAAAGCAAGAAGTGAAAAAACCCCACCCCCATTTATGCTTTCCTGCCTCCTGTGTCACCCAAACAACTGCATCTAACATGGGTTTAATTCTTAAGGAAGACCCCAGTCTTATCTTTCTGTGAAAGCAAAGAATCTTGAGTCTCACATGATTTTTAAATCAGTGGTGAAACTGTAATGCCGTCAGGGTCCCCCAGCAGGGACTGGGGTACAGCTGCTGCTGCTGCTTCATCTGCTGCCAAATCCTGCACCTCTTCTCTCTTCCTGATGTGGCTACCTCATTCTGCTTAAATTCATGAAAAAAAAGGTTGATTAGGAACCTGCTACAGTGAAACCCTGCTTTGAGAATAAATTGTGAGTCATGTCTGACCCCTTCCCACAATGGAGCTTTTTGGGCAGTAACAGCACCAGTCAAGGTGCTCCAGTAACCAGCACTGAGGTCATTTCACTTTCAGTGAAAGTGGCATCCCAGAAAATGTACTCTGAGCATGAGAAAAATGTAATTCTATAACCATGTCAAAATTTTTGACTATAGGAGCATATTGATGAATTCTTGTCATGCTGTTTAAAAAATAAACTATCATATGCTTAGATATAATAAGTCTTTGAAATGGTTTTGCCAGTGATTCATTGTGAAATGAGAATTTAAATTCACAAATCTTGGAAAAAGCAGGGTATGCTCTGGAGGTGTTAAATTGAGTACCCTCTTTAATCTAAACCTAAACTAAAGACCCTAGGATGGAAGAGTAAAATTAAATCATAAGCACACTGTATTAAGATGCTTGCTGTAGGTTTCTTCTGTTATAAACAAATCTGGCTAAAATCTATTTGGGACTGAGTCCTGAATTTCAGAAATCCAGGTGCTGGAAGTGGTTTCTGACTTCACTAGAGGGCAGCTCAGCATCACTTACAGAATATTTGGCTGTTGGATGGTATTGACCAGATTGTCCTGAGACAGCTCTGCTGATGGGAGATGGTTTGCTTGTGGTTAGCAAGCAATTCTCTTTTTTCATCATCCCATAAAATTGTTTAATAATTTCAAATGAAAGATTTCTAAAGAGGTAAATTTTGCCTGTTACCAAATCTCACTGAAGTGGCTGTGAAGGGTTTTAATGCTATTTAATCTACATGTCCTGAGACTGTTCCACTATTTGCACAGTATGTGCTTCTCCAATTTACCCATTTGAAAACAAAATGCCCAAATCCAGTGAGTCAAAGCTATACAGCAAGTCACTGGCAGGTTTGGGGTTAGAATTTGGGAATTACTGGGTCCTGGACTTGTTTACTTTGCCTAAACACAACGAATTTCTGCTGGTTTTCCTTGCTCATCTTGCTGACCTCTGTTTGTAAGAGGTCCAGATTGGATGGAGCAGGGGAGTAAATGGAAAAGGTGTCATAAAACTGAGGTTCTGTTTACTTTTGTATCACTGGAAATGGCTTCAAATAGTGGCAGAAAGAAAGAAAAAGTTAAACATTTTTTGCAAAATATATGATGCAAGTTGCAAATTTTAGGCTGCTGAGTTACTGCACTGCAGGAAAGTTTAAGCTTTGAACAAAATAACTTAATTCTTGCTGCTGCATTTTTGTCTTCTGGAAAACACAGCTTATTGCCCCATCCAATATCAAACAGGGAAGACTTTTGCTCTGAGAAATAAAGGAGACCTCAAGGTACCAGTTGCATTCTGTAATAGGTTTTGAGCAATGACACTTTCATGTACTGAGCAGGTCTTAAAAGTTGGATGATAGGAACAAGCTGAAACTGCTACTTGTGTGTCTGGGGATATTTATTTGGAAAGGGGCGAATTACTGTTAAGCATACACTTTGCAGTACTCTCATTCTGAAAAGATCAGCTCTTTGTCAGTTTGCCATGTGTTAAGAGTACTTAAGCTTCTGACCTATTTAAAACCTCTGTGTTTAATTCCTTTTTTCCTAGCATGGCTTTTTTCCCCAGCACTGCTAAGCTCAAGTTCTTTTAATGAATTATTTCTCTGCTTTTCCTCTCCTTCCATTCTCCTTGGCAAAATAAATTTTATTGATGTAGCCCATGAAATATTTATCACGGCAGCCTTTCCCCTCCAGGCTGTGATCTTGTCTGATTTTGCAAGCTAAAGAGAATTAGGCTGGTTGGTGCTTAGAAAAGGAAACCTCCAAGAAAAAAAACCTGTCTAGATGTTAGAGTAACACTGGGTATTTAGAAAATTATTGGGTTTGCAACTCTGTCTGCCTTGAATTTGCTATTTGACCCTGCACCTGTCCGCGAGCTGTGTTTGTGGTGCAGGTTTAGCAAATTCTTGAAGGACTGAATGCTTTTTTTTTCTCTCATGTCTCATTCAATATCCAAGATTGCTGCTCTCAAAATTATTGGGGAAGTTGTGGTTCTGTAAATCTCTTCCATGTGGAACTGTTTCAACTGCTACATGATTTTTCCAACTGCTTGCTGATCAGACAGCAAATTAGGTTCTCTGTGGATATGCTGAACCTATCCATGGGCTGTGACAGTCATGGCACACCTTGGAAAGGAGTTAGTTTCCTGCCAAGAGATGCTTCTCAAAGTATTGCAAGGCCTTTGGTGACCCTCTAAATTCCCTTTTGTGCTCTAATTTGTTATATCTACTGGGAGGATGCAGAATTCTTCTGGAGGGTGTCTGAAATCAGTCTGTCCAATCCCTCTGGGGGTCTCTCAGACGCCCAAACACCTGCACTGATTCTCCCACTGAATCCTGGTGTGTTTGTGCTGCATTTCCTTTGGACAAACAGCAGCAGCACTTACTGACACATTGCTGTGTTTGCTTCGATTTCTTCTGTTGAAACTATGGAACAAAAATTTTTTTTTCTGGAACAAAGCATCTCTTGGGTACTTGGACATTTTGTCCCCTGTTGTGTCACAGTGAGATGGCAATACCTATTCTAGAGCACTAACCGAGGCAGCTGCTCCTGTGTTTTTTCTTCCTGTTATTAAAACCATGCAAGTTATACATCTGATTAAATTGCTTTGAGACCCCTTAACCTGAATGAAATCTTATAAGCTGATCAGGCACTTGGAAGTGGCTGCAATATGGTTTTCATAACAGAGATTGAAATTGTGCTGGAGATCTGAGTCTTCAGAGTGTTGTATTTTGCACGTAAGATTTCCTGCCATGGGAGACCTCATTTTGTCTGTGCAGTATTGAATGTCTTCTAATGCTTAAACAGCTTGGAGGAAGAGTTGAAGCAGAGGGGAGGTGGGAAAGGTGATGCAGGAGCCTTGGCTTTAGTTCCTCTCCGTTGATCTCCTCCTGCCTTGCCAGAAGGTCAGGGATCTGTATTTATGTCATAGCTTAGCAAGCACAGTCCCGGAAGGGACGTCCTTGCTAAGGGGTGCTTACAGTTTCCTCTGGGAACTGATAGAACCTATCAGCTGGCCAGTTTGAATATGGACAATTCTCTAAGCCACTTAAAGTTGTGATCACCTCTGTGATCCACATTTAAGAATAGGCAAACTCCCCCTCCAAGCTCTCTCTCGTTTCCGGCGCTGGGATAGGTGGCTGCGGGCCCCGTGTGGGGGCCAGCGGGCCCAGCCAGGCCCTGCTTGGGCCAGGCCGGGCCGGGCCACGGCCATCCTGGAGCCATGGACCTGTTCCAGCCGTGGAACCCCCCCCCACTGCCTTGCCGTGGGCAGCCGGAGCAGCTCGGCTCTCCCCCCTCTCCACTGCGATAAGAAAAATTCAACATTCCAGCTGCAAAGCTGCAAGGCCGAGGTGAGAGTAACCCTTTTATTGCTGTGAAGAGCTGAAAACCTGAGGGAAGAGAGAGAGGAGATGCTTAAAGCTGAAATTCTCTTGTGAAGCTATGATATATCAGAGTATCCTGTTGTAATTTCATGAAGATATGGGGGGTGGAGTGTTCAACTTGTGAGCAAAAGCACCCGCGCTGAGATAGGCAGATGCTGACGCAGCTGTAATTTCATGAGAAGTTTGGACAGGGAGAGATGAACCAGATGAGGACTTTTGCTCCAAACGGGAAAGGAGAAAACCTCAGTCCCTAGAGGTGAACCAGATGAGGACTTTTGCTCCAAATGGGAAAGGAGAAAACCTCAGTTCCTAGAGATGCTCCCAGAGATAGTCCTAACGATGAAGATGATGAAGACCCTTTGCTCCCAGGGAAGGAGAAGGGCCTCTGTTTTTGTTCCTGAACGGCTCAACCTTAAAATTGTACCCCAAAAAACTTCAAGAGCGGACCCTCGAAAGCAGTTGTGGGAAAAGCTGCAAGTCGGGGGAAAGGACTCACACGCAGGCAGAGAGACTCCTCTTCCTAAATGGACTGAACAATATTTGGAAGTGGGCGGCTGTCTCGTTGTGATGATGTTTTCATAGCATGAGCAAGAAGAGACTTCTCTCTCTAAATGGACTGAACAAGGTTATTATGGAAGTGGTAAATAGACTGAACATCTTAAGGGTTGTCTTTTTACATTGTCAGTGGGATAAGGGAGGAAGGTGGGGGGAGGAGGAGAGTTCTGCAGGTGGTATAATTTTTTTTTCCCTCTTTTAGGTCTGTTAATAAACTTCTTTATATTCTTTCAAGTTTGGTGCCTGCTTTGCATTTCTCCTAATTCTTATCTCACAGCAGATAAACAGTAATGAGTATTTTGGACCAAACCACTACACTAAATTGGTGTTTCTGCCCGGTTACAAACCGAACCCGCGACAATTTATAATGGATTTTTTTGGAATTCTGTTGTGTTTTCAGTCAGTTTTCACTGAATTGGGACTGACTTAAGAAATTCAGCGCAGTGAGGTTTTTTTTACAGATGTACATGGCTGGAGACTGGGGGGAGTGGAACTTCAGCTGAGGATCTTTGAAGATACATCCATTTTATGAAGGCTGAGTTACTTGTCTGCAAATCCTGATGCAGTGTAGTGTTTAAGGGTCTGTACCCCATGTTTAAACACAAAGGCTTTTTATTCCTTTATAATCTTTGTTTTAAGTTTTTAATGCATATTTCAAAGTTATGGAAGAGATAAGGTGTTTTGAGTATTTACAGTTCAAAAAAATTTTTCAAAAACTTGTGTAGTCACTCAAAACTTGGAAACCTGCTGTTCATGAGATTGTTTCAGTTACTTGCTGAAAAACTATTATCCCTGCTATACTGGGAGGAATTGCATTAAGAATTAATTAATTATGCCATGCTTTGGAGTTTTTTCCCCTGTAGCTTTTCTAATGAATACATTGCAGCAGCAAGAGCTTGTTCTGACTCTAACTGTACTCTGTGGCTGCATTTTCCTTCCTTGGAGAATGTTGTCCTTCATTTATACAAACGTGTTCCACATGACAGCAGTCACAGCCATGCCTATGTGTGCTCCAGCAGGCTGGGATACCACACAAACTACCTTTTTCTGCACACAGGGATTAAATTCTGGAGAAACCCAGCTCAATTTGTAGAAGAAGCAGTTTCTTCACAGATTGCAAGATATGAACTGGATTGTAGAAATAAAAATTATGCCCCGTGTGCACAGATTCCTTGTGTGGCTTCTGCAGAATATTGAATTTGTGCTGCCAAGAGTATTTCATAATGAAATACAAGTATCTGTTACCCTGTGGGATGGTTGTTACCACGCTGTCCTGGCTGCACAACGCTTCAGTTCAACAAGGGAAGGCTAGAGGGAAGATTACTACACTGTGAGATGAAGTGATTGCAATTTGAAAATGAATGGGAAGGTCTTTGATAATAGGAAATTCAAGGTTACATTTAATTGAGGACAGCCAAGAAGTGGTCGGGTACGTGCCACAGCAAAATGACACGGGATCCATGAATATGAGACAAATTCCTGGGAGTTAATTTTGTATGAAACAGCCATTATTGCTCATAAAAATATTTATGTCTATATTAACACAAACTAGTCTTTCATCTGCATAAATTTGTCTAGTGGAGCCAGGCCCCCAAGCAGTTTGTAGCAACTACAGCAGAATCCATGGGCTGTCAGTTCTCAGCCTATGTTGTGCTGCAGAATTTCAGCTGTGTTCTACACCACGCTGAGATGAAGCTATGGAATGAAGTGCTATGTGCCAATTAACATTAATTACTGTAAAAGTTTGAGTATTATGGACAGATACTTGGCAAAATTTAAGCAAATCTCTAATAAAGTTTTCTATCTTGAAAAAAAAAATAGGAACATTGTTTGACAGAACCATGTTGATTTTCTATCCCCAAATTTGTCTTGGCCTGTTGTAACTGGATGAAATGACTTATTCAAGCATAATTGTGGGAAAGAATAGAGGCTGTACTTGGGATCCCTCAAGTGTGCAGGTTTCACTTACAGAAAAAGCCAAGATTGAATGCTGTTTCCAGCTGAGTAGAAAAGTCTTCTTTTGTGACTCTTATTCCTGGTTTAAGTGATGTGTGACATCAGCCCTGGTAGCAAATGGCTTACTCTAAAGATACTGAGGAATTCAGCAATGCAGAGATTATAATGGGGTCAATCAAAAGTTTTAAATTTTACAGTTAAACTTCCCAAACAGACATATGTAACTTTGGGGTTAGTCAAAGCTCTTGGAGATTTGAAAACCTGTTTGAAATTCAGGACTATATATCAAACTATTGTAGGATGGGGATTATGTATTTTACTTTCTTCTAGCTTTTGAAAAAAATGCTGCAGCTTCACACTTCTCCCCTCAGAGGTTGTGAAGCTGAATCTGTGCTGCTCACATTCCTCAAGTTGTTTACATAAAAGTCAGGATAGGCACAGACAAAGAAAGGTGCAGGTGGCTGTGATTTGAAAAAAACCCCAGTATTTTGTTTAAAACATCCTTTTGTAATGTCCATTAATGCAATGGCCATTTGTATTTACTGCAGGTGCAATGTCCACTTGATTGTCTTAAGGTGAAGGCTGTACCTAACTCATGTCTGTGTCCTGGAGCCCAGCAGGGCAAAGTTAAAATGTTCCTGTGTTGTTGGATTGTTATCATCTGTACCTGCAGAGCCTTCAGTGTGGGGCTCCAGAAGGGCTTTGTCAAGGCAAGGATGTAATTTATTTATATTACTTAGTAAGTAATACTAGGCTCATCTCAGAGGTGAAATAAATTACCTAAAATGAGTCAGAAATGGAATTTCAGTTTATTTTCTTGATTTCCTGTCACTTTTTAAAAAAACACTACTAGATTGCTTGTCTCTCTGAAGGCTGTGCCTTGTTCTGCTCCTGCATGCACGCCTGCTATTTTCTTCTCTACTGATTTGCAATTCTTGGATGATACTGAAGTTATTTCATTGACTCTCCAATCTGTTCTTCTTCCCCAGATACTTAAAAGTGACTCTGCTGATGAGATTTTTGTGAAGAATACTGGTTCTGTGGGAACTGACATCTGTATTGGTATTTTGTACTAATCTGTCAGTTCTGGCAGGTTTTTGCAAAGATGCTCATCTTACAAAAGTTCAGTTTGTAGCAGAAAATTCACTCTTGAACAACAATTCATAGGTTCTTTGTGGGTACAGATGAAATTGCAAGCCAGGAATGAGGAGGAGAGACCTGTGGGAAAAATAAACGCAATAAAATTGTCTAAAATTTTAAAAGGGCCATGTAGAAATAACTACCTTTGTTTTAAACTAAATAAATATCCTGCTCTCTACCTGTCTAATAATGCTAGAGATGCTTTTAACTAAGTTTTTTCTAAGGTCCTAAACACTTTGTAAGCGTCTATCTTCACTTGTATGAGAGCCATTAAATAAAGCCTTTGAGAGATGGAAGAAACTTCTCCCCAAATCTCTGAGCAGAAAATTTGTACACAAAGCCTGGAGACTATCTTTTATATTCACTGTCTGGTTCCCTGTCAATAAAGTGAATTCCAGTGATCTGAGGGGTAGGTCTGATAATTTGAGGCTGTGACATACACAAGAGTAGAAAGATCACCCAGCACCTGGCAAAAAAGTCTGTAAGAAACTGTCTAAGAAAATTTTCATCTGCCATGATTTCTGCAGGCAGCAAGACTCAAACGATAATTTGAAAAAAAAAGTGTTCAGTAGCATGCAGCCAGCATTGGACCTATTGCTAAAATAATGAATTAATGCTATATTGCTTCTCTGAACTTGGGATGTGGTAGTAAGCAAGTGCCTCAGTGCAATTCACACAGAGCTGTGCAGTGTGTTCCATACTCTCCTACCTCTATCCGGAAAGAAGCTGAATGATACCCCTGGAACTTGCACTTAAAATTAGCCATAGTAACTCACTGATTTGTTTGAAAATATCCTCCAGCAAATAGATCCTCCAGCAAATTATGTCTTCACCTCAGAGCAATTAAACCAGTGGAACAGGACTTCACTTGAATGCGTTTACTGCTCTACTCCTGCCTTTGCCATATGCTGATTTCCCCCAGAGGGAGAAAGTCTGAGTACTATGCAAGATCTTCCAAATAGAATAATAAATGAGTGGGAGTTTGTGCTCTGAAAGGATGTGAAGCTCTGAAGCTGGCATAACTGATTTGGTATTTTACTTGCAGAGAGTAAACCCAACATTTTCCAGCATGTTTTCAGCTCAGAAACCTGTGTGTGCTTATGCAAAACATTGCCAAGAACAAATGAAGGTGAAGCACATATGATAAATTAATGAACAGGTCAGGCCTGTGCTATCCCACTTTCCCAGCTCTGGAAGGTTTTGCTAACTTTTAAGTACAGTAATGAACATGTTTCTGCTGGAGGGCTCTGCAGGAGGGGAAACCCCTGCCCAGATCCTCTTGCCTGACACAGGCAGGGCTGTTGGCAACCCAGGCAGACATTACTCACAAGGACACACAGCACTGCTCCTGCCATGAAACAGCTTCTTTATCCTGGTCAGAGGCAAGGGGATGTTATTTGGACGCTTTTCTGTTCAAGGAAGCTGCAGAAGGACTGGCAAAGGGCTGTGGACAAGGAGAAGGTTAATGCTCCACTGGTGATGCACCTCAAGGCGGCAGTTCAATGTGGGGAAGATGCTCAAGGCAAGGGGAAACCTAATTTTTCTTCTACTGCTTTTAGATAGCAAGCTTGCCAGGCACGGGGTGTCTCTGGGCATCAGTATTTCAGTTATATATTCAGTATATAAGTGTAATAATTAGAGACAGCTGGTCCCACAGGTTTGGGGTGGTCCTGAGTGTGTGTCCAGTGCCCGTTTCAGTAAAAGCAGCATGGCCTGTGGCTGCTCCAGGCTGATGCTTTAAGGAATCCCCAAATTCGTACGTTTTTTCTGCCTTTCCCCCAACCTATCCTCTGGGAACCTCTTCTGTGCTTTCAGACAGACTCAGAGAAGGCTGCAGGAAGTCTCTAGCTCAGCCAACTCCCTTAATCTAAAAGTATGAGGCACGTCATTGCTGTTACCACTTGTAACAGCCTTAAAACTGTGCAAAGTTAACCAGTGGTTTAATGGGGCTACTCTCCAGTTAGATTATGTTCCTAATGACCATGTCATTGCTTCATTACTTTACTCCCTTCATAGTTTACCTGCACTTTGATACCAAATGATCCTTTGCTCTCAAGGACACAGAGCACATGTTTCTGTGAAGCACGTGATAATCTCACTTACAGACACAATTTGGTTTATGAGTGGCCATGCCACCTCCAGAGATCAGCCTAGTAAGGAGGCCTAGGGAAGAAAATGTGCAAAAACTGAGTTTAGTAAATTTTTATGGTAATGAATTTATATATATATTGCCATTAAAGTGAAGAGATTGATATACTCCAGCTAGTAGCATATACTTCATTAACTGTATTAGGCAAAATTACTTAAGACTTCATCAATATCAAGTGCTAGTCCCTGCCCAGAGTAGTATCACAGCACTTACAAACATCATTAATTGCCAGAGCATATGCTTGCACACATATAGTAGAAGTGAGATCACTCTAAAGAACTCAGATCTGTATATTTATTTATATGTCACTTAATTTAATGGATGCATGGGAGTTTTAAAAGTATTTCAAGGAGTTGTGCATTTCATAAGTATTTATACCTTATTCTGAAGATTTTACCCCAAAAAATATATCAGCTGGGTATGTCAGGTATTTTTAGTTGGATGAAAGTTTATAAGGTCATGGTCCCAGACTGCAGATACCCTTGATTTTTGAGATGCTGAACACCTGTGCTCTGGCTGGAGTTAGTGGGAGAAATTTGAATCACATGTGGTCACAGAAGGCCTGGGCTTCATTCCTTCTATTCCTGCACTCGCTAAGTGGGGTATTCATGGGCTTAAACACTTAAGACCTATGTAATATCAATTATTCACCTCCAAGCCTTGCAAATGAGGCATTGACTCAGTGAGCCCTTGAAAAATCATCAAAATCATGAGGCTGGGTCTTGTTCCCACAGAATTCAGAAGCAGCAGGTACATCTCTCCATTTCTGACTATTTATTAATGAGAGCACCAGATTTTTTCACCATGTCAGGCAAAACCACTCTTACTTGTCCTAAGGGCTGTGGCCATCCAAGGGATTTTAGAAATGGCCACACAGATGGATTTGTGCTGGAGCAAGGCCAGTGGAACTGGTTAAGGCTGGCAGCACCCAAGTTAGTTTGACACAGCTGGGGCTGGAGGGGCTGGGTGGGGTGAGGTAGCTCAGCTCTGCTGAAGGAAGCTCCCTGTGAGCAGGCTCAGACTAGGGCTGGAGGCTCTATATTCACCCCAGGTTAAGGCATGGCTGAATTTGGGAAGGCAGGTAAGAGTTTCCCTAGAATATAATCCTTTTCCCAGATGTCAAATCTCTGCTTGTTGGTCTGGGTATGTGATGCTGATGATCTGCTTTGGTGCAGCTCGGAGCTGAAGCTCCAGGTAAGGGCTCTAACCAGTTGTCTCTCTGGAATTTTTAGCTTTGGCATTCTGATAATAACTGAGTGCTGGAGAAGGGTATTCCCTGAAGGAATTTAAAGGGCTTTCCTTAATGTCTTAAGGATGGAAGAGTTAATCTAAACACGGTGAACTCTCTGGAGGACAGTATTTTTGCTGTTATCACAGGGATGGACTGAGGCAGGATCCCTTTCATGAGAGCTCTGTTTGCATTCACATACTTGTAACAGGAAAGTTGTAGGGTTCCAGGCCTAAAGGAGTTATTGCCAGGATAGGAGCTTGCCTACCAGTTTTCTGGTGTTTTCCCTAATTCCTTGTTCCTCACTTGTGGTTTTGATTCACCAGGACATGGTGGGCTGCCAGTTTACAGAGGAGGGAGCAGCTGCTGAGTTTCTGTGCCACCTCCTCTCTGCCCTGAGTAGCTTTCCACAGTATCTGACAAAACCCATGGTTACTCATCATTAATCTGTGCTCACAAAAGTAGGAAAAAAGAAATCCAAAACCCAAAAGAACCGTAATGTGTTGCTGCGACCAGGAAATCCATGGGCCCCCAATGCTTAATGTTAGCAACCCCTGAAACCAGTTTCCTAATTAGTTATGCTCTGAGTTCATTTATGTCAGGGATTTTTATGCTGATACAAGTGTTGAATTTGGTCACTCTGCATGCAGCCAGTTATCCTGGAGGTCTTGTAGCCTGGTTTTAGCCCTGGTGCATCCACAGTGTGCTTTGAGCTGCGGTGTTCAGAATTGCACCTGGGTGCAATTCTTTCTGGCAATATTTTTGCTGATGTGGTTCCTTTAAAGCTAAAAGAGCAATGGATGGTTTGTAAGCATGAAAAAAGGCCTCCTACTTTGTCAGGAAAAAGCATGTCTTAGCTCTGCAAAGGAGTGGCATGATTTTATGTGCAAATAGCTGGAAAAATTTCAACTGAAAAGCAAAAAAAGGTGTCAAGATTTTAATAAAAAGAGCCTTCTGGTGCTCTTACTCAGAAGAACCATATGCAGAGTAGTTAGTGTGGGTAAGTGCTCTCTGTGCTGGACTCTGCTACCCCGGAGAACAAGATGTTCTTTGAGGTTCAAATCAAAATTTAAATACTTCATATGTTCTCCTTGTCTAATACTAAGTAAAAACACACAGTTCTGATATGGGGCATTTTTCTTCCCCCTTTCCCACTTCTCTGCTCAGGCAGAAAGATTCTCATTCTAGTAAATCTTTATCCAACTGAATGAAAACATGGATTTTTTTTTAAAAAAAGGTGTATGTGTGTGGGAAGTAGTTATTAGATGTTGTGACAGAATTTTGTTCTTGCCTGCAGCGCCTTTGAGATTGGGCTGTTGAGATTTCCTGGTCCAGCAGCCCTACCCAGAGCTACTGCCTCTGCCATTCCTGGTTCTGAGAACTGCTGCAAAAAACTCATTTGCAGGGCTAAAGCCTTTTCAGCGTGATAAATTCTATTTTTTCCCCTACATTGTTACTTTCCAACCTCACTTCTTCCTTTCTAATATAACTAGGCCAAGTGGGATAAAGCAAGGAGTAAGTTTCTGCAACCCAGGTAAAATTTATAGCTTTTGAAAAGCTCCTATGGCTCAGGATGTTAATTGTAACCTGGAACTAGAGCTAGAAGTAGTAAGTCTTTAATAACCTCATGTGCTGCTGCTGGGAAAGGGGGAAAGGCTGAACAGTCTGCTCCCCTAAACACACCACTGAGAAGTCCCTTGGCACCAGTTTTGGTGATGGCACAAAACTTGGAATTTTTAAAAAAATCCTAAAAGTAGTCTGAGGCATGAGACAAGAGCTGTCTCCAGATTTCCCCAGTGTTCAAGCAACATTTGATTTTGTCATGGTGACACAGGTGGGAGGGCAGCAGTCATGGATCCTTCCAGGAAGGGGTGGAAGAGCTCAGCTGAGCCAGTCGGGGAAGCTGGGAAAAGGAGCCTGTTCAAGGACTGGTTCCATGGCTGGATTTCATCCTCTCCTGGGGCTGATCTTGTTTGTATGCACAGAGAAAAAAAAAATCCATTTTCAGCTTCTCCCCTGAATTCCTTTCCCCTGTATAATTTTACTGTGTATTTAAGGGGGCATCTGCAAGTCCAGCCCTGCACCAGAACTCCTTTGCTGTAGGCAAGCACAAAGCCATAAACATGTTGTCTGCCCAAAAAGGTTTGCAAGGTTATATTTTTGTAAAAGTATATCCATTTTCCTCAACTTTGTTTTTCATTCTGAAGTGGTAAGTTAATCTATTCTGCTGTTTACCCATGAATTCGATGCTAGAGTCACTTGAAGAGCATGAAAGAGGGTTAAAAATCTGTTACAATCTTCTAAAAACTTAAAATGAGCAGGTTTCATGACCCAGCAGATTAATTCAGAGAGAATCAAGTGATACATGGCAGAGGTAAGACATCTGATGAACGCCTCCAGTACAGGAGGGCAGATGATGTCAGCTTCATTTGCAAGTAATTGTTTTTGTACATGGCTGGCATAAAATCTGCAGCAACCTGGCATTTCAACGTGCTCCTTGGTACAAATGGGCAGCAAAAGCAGATGCTTTAATGTTCAACCAGCAGCACTTCAACTGTACCTAATTAATTTATATAAAAGGTCTATCTATTAGAGAGAGAGAAAAAAAGCCCACTGTAAATCTGGAATGTTGCTAAAAGCACCGATCTGCAATTTTTTCTGATTTTCCAAGTGCGAGTTTATTGCTGGGCTGGACACACCAAGGTAGGGCAGGTAGTTCAAAACTGTCTCAGGAGGTAAGGCAAGGCATGGACTCCAAATATTTTTAGTACTCTGAGACAGTTTCTAGTTCATGGACACAAAATATTCACCTCATGGCTGCTCGTTCTAGTCTTCAAACTAAGCTGTTGGTCTCATTTTGTTCTTTATAGACAGGTATGCTCATCATCCAAAAATTGCCTACCAGATTTAGCGCTAATTAGCTGCAGTGCTGGCCATCTTTGCCCAGAGATGTAAATGAGAGAGGAACACAGATGTTAAAATATCCATTTATCCTCAGATTTTTCTCCTTTTCTTTTTTTTTTTTTTGTCCTTTGTTGTACTTTCTCTTCTACTTTGTTGTCATTTACATCTGTGCACTGTGAAGGTTAAGGAATGTGGCCCTTGGTCTTTTGGAAAAGTGATTTTTTGCAAACACTCCCTATTTTCATGAAGCCCTGAGAGCAGCCAATGCCCTGTCATTGGTTTGGGATGAGGCAGTTTGGGGTGAAGTTGCAGGTGGGGATGATTCAAGCTCTGTTATGCAGAAGAACTTTGTGAAAGGGGGAAGAAACCTTGTATCCCTCCCCAAGCTTGTTTGCCATCTTGCTGCCAGATACAAATGCCTTCCACTGAAGGGATCTGCTGTTTGTGGCGGCCGATGAGCCTACGGAGCAAGGGACAGAGAGGGTTCTCTGGTAGGACAGTCCCTAGTATCAGAGATCCTCCCCAGGTTAGGATGACAAAAGAGGCTTCCCCCAGGATGCTCTGTTCTGTTAATGTACCCCAATTCTGCTTCCCCAGTTGGCCCATTGGCCTCCCTGCCCCTTTATACCTTATATGTCCCTGC
>NW_024581115.1:2367474-2376762 GCF_017639235.1 Corvus kubaryi | reverse complement strand
GCCTCTTTGCTGTTGACCCATTTTAAGGAGCTATCCGTGTGTGTGCACGTGTGTGTGAGTGTGTGGTGGTCCTGCTGAGCATCTTCGCCTTGGAGACGCTTTTAGGAAGGTCGCGGCACTTCACCATCCGGCACTGCTAAGCCAACTAACGACAACTGTTAGCAGCCACCTGGGAACCTTGGAATAAATTGTTGGGATTCAATGACAGACCCATATGTTGGTACATCTCTAGTTCTCCTTGATCCTTATAAATCCACAGTTGTCACCAACTGTCTTTTAGAGTTTTGCTTTCCCTATGTTGTCCCAAGTGTTAGGGAAATGTAGGTCTCTGTGGGCTTCAGGAGTTGTATGAACTGTGATGCAGAACAGCATTTAGGTGTTGATGTGTCTTGATCACATCTGAATGATGTGCTGTTGGCTTAGTAAATGTTTGAAAGCAAGCTATTTATGTAAAGGTTAAAACTCTGCTGACTATTTGACTGCCTGGATGAAAAGCCTGAGTGCTCAAACCTCTATGTCTCTCTTTATGTTTTCTCTAGCTGCTAAATGATTTTTATTGTATTTCATTTTATTCAATAACCTTATCACAGACTTGAAATGAATTTATCCCCTGCTTTCCCTCCTCAGATAAAAGCTGATGAGGTCTCAATTTTCCAAATAGGTTTTGCTTTACAGTGGCAGAAACCTTTGAAAATTGAGGCTGCTTTCCTTCCCTTCCCCCACTTGCAGTTCCAGAGTGTAAATGGTATGCAGTGGTATGAGGAACACAGCCCAAAGCTTTTCAATTAAGAGTTCCCATTTCCAGAGCTGGGAGAAGTCCTTTGTCAATGGAACAAGTGCAGAGCAAAGCAATGGCTTTTCATTTTATTTGATCCAATAATCCGAAGTTCAGTCCCAAGCAATACCCTTGCTCTGCTTGTGTTTGGTTCAGCGTTGCACCAGCGACTTCCAACCTGCATGGAACTGGAACTAATAACACAGAATGGGAAAAAGCACATTTCTGATTACTGGGGGGGATATATCCTACTTTATATAGCTCTTTTGAAATTATTAAAAATGAAGAAGCAGTGAGTTTTAATTAGGCACTTTTTGGCAAAATACGGACTGACTCTGTTTTCTTTAGTGGACTGGGATTGTGTATCCATGTGTTTCTCTGCTGCTACTTGGAAAGAGTCATATTTTTACAGGAACATAACCCACTTTCCCTTTATTGTAATTGTTTTGGAATAAGAAGTAATCATCCAGGACTGAACAACTTGCTCTACCAAACGTTTTGTTCTCAATCCTAGTAAATTGCTTTGAGAATTGAACAAAGCTCTGCTCAATCATGCAAGATATCCATTCCAAAGAACTCCAGGAAAGTAAACCTGCCTTAGCCCATTGCAATCATCTTTTTTACTTCTCAAAGATACAATTGTAAGAGCATGATTCCAAATAATCTGCACTCAATGAAGAAATTAGTTTAATAAAACAACTTCATGTTCCTCATCTAAATCCCCTGACCTGGCAAGTGTTAAACTTCTAATTTATTACTAATAGAGCAATTCTTCTCTGATAGGACCTTCCATCTGCAGGTGTTGGTGTTTTGCAGTTAGGAATGAAGGTGTTGAGCTCTTCTGGAGGGACCTGCGTGGGCAGGCAGAGAGTGGAGGGGGTGGGGTGTAAAACAGGAGTCACTCACCTGTGCTTTTTATTGGTAGTCTGTCTGCAGATGCTGCCTATACCCCCTGTGCTCCAGACAAAATCCCACAGGAACATGCTGTCCAGGTAACATAATTTTCCTTTTTTTTTCCCTTTTTTTTTTTTTCCCTATAAGTACCAAGTAGGTATTTGTATGGATGGGAAAATCTCCTTTGAAATCCTTCCTCTTACGTGCAAGCACATTCCCTCTAAGATTGGGATTTCATTCTTTCCACTTTTTTTTCTTCCCTCCCTTGCCATGTTATTTGTTGGCTTTATTTGTTGAAGTCAGAAATTGAATGTACAGACTCCACACCACGTTCTTGTACTGGTCACAGTGCAGCCACTGGCACATGTGCTCACCCATCTTCTTAGGGAAGAAAAAAGGTAATAGAAGTTTTTATGGAATAAGAAAAGTGATACTGGAGGTGTTTATTGTTCACAGCAATGCAGCATTTTTCAAAGAGTTGTGTGAAGGTTTCTTGTACTTTATCATTCCTGTTTGTAGCTATGGGAGGTTGGTAGTGACTGCTTGAAAGAAACTATCCACCTATTGAGTAAATAATATTTTATAGGTTAGTACAGAGTTCCTTTCCTATTTCTTTTAAAGATTATAAAATAGTGAATATGACAGGAACAAAAAGTTAGGGTTTTTAAACCACTGGGGTGTAACAGGCTAATAATGATAGAGCCTTGGAAAAGGGCAGTGCAGCTGGGCATTTTGAGGACCTGTGTAAATAGAGGTTGGTGAAACAGCTAAATAATGTTTTTCATTTTATCACTACAATTGTCTTCCAGCTCTGGGCGAAGTGCTGCTTTGTCTTCAGTCTCCTGCTCCATGAGGCTTATGTTGTGAAATAGCAGCATCCTTCGTAAGCAGAAGCTGTTTGTGGTTTGCTCTTTCTACAAACTCCCATTGAAAATGTTCACAGCAGCATCTTAGATCTGCATGGCACAGAGGAAGTCAAATCAGGGTTTTGGAATGTTATAGAAAAGACAGGTGAAAATGCATTTAGTAAAATCTAGTGGAAGGCTTGTGCCTTCAAATAAGTCTTTCAAATTAAAGCTACTTTAAGCCTGAGACACCCTATCAAGTGCAATCTGACTTAAAGTTCTAGAAATGTGTTTTCACACACATGGAAATTGGGCTAATTTTTCTTTATACACTGTTTGCACATACAGTAGACTTGAATATTGCAAACAACAAAAAATTTTGTGAGCCAGGACTCAGAGCTTATGTCACAGTCTGGGAATCCAAATGGCCAAACAAGTAAAACCTGAAGATTTTCAGTAATCTGTATATACTAACATTAACATGTATAAATTGGAAGGTCTGAGTGAAGTCTATCCATTTCCTTTGGATAATGGAAAAATAGACCATAAAAATAAACAGGTGAACAATATGGTAGTATTTTCAATTAGCACTTTACCTTGTTTCTTGCAATTAAACTTCATTAATTGTCATCTGTCCAAAAAACTGATTCATGAATCATTATGCATTTATTAGTGTTGAAGACTTTTTGTTCATAGTCTATACCTATTTTATGTTCACATACAATGCCTTGCTTCCAATTCCTGGCTAAGGTGAGGGAAAAGTGATTATCTGTCAATATCCATGTTATTAATGTTGGGAATTTGGGTAAGAAAATGGAACTTGATAATGGATGATGAACCTAAAGGGTTGCACAGAAGCACTGGCATCTTGAGATTGAGATGGGCTGGTGCTGTTGTGGGCACCCTGTGGTAAAACCCTCTCAGAGGAGTAAATAAATGTGGTGTCCAAACAGAAGAACAATGATGGTGCAAAGAATCACATATTTATCCATGTCACTGTTTATAAACAAATTTGAAAGAAAGATATTTTTAATAGTTGATGTGGATGAGGTTTGGAAACAACTTTCCTGTTGGAGTTGTGGAAGGCAGAAATCTTACCTGGTTTTAAGATAAAGCCTGTGGCTTGATAAAAGGGGTAATTACGCTGTAGTTCCCTGTCACAGGAGGGGGTAGAGTAGGAATACAAAGCCTGATCTGGAGCAATGGAGGAAAAAAAGAAAGAAAATAAATTTGAAATGTGGTTGTTTTTTTAACTTGATGTAAATTCAACACTATATTTTCTCATTTGAAGTCTGTTCGAAGTTAGAATTGCTCATAGTTATGCACATAATTGACTCGGGCTTTTTGTGTCTAGAGAGGCACCTATTCAACACTGCTTCTGGATTGTTGTCTCTTTGGATAAAAATCTTCAGGGAAAAGATAGCATTTCATGCTGAAATATTTTGAAGCTGGTGATAGAGTGGGAATACAGTACATTTCTGTAATACTTTACATCCAACATTTCTCAGCTTCCCAAATTGAAGTAGAGGGAAACTGGGGAGGCTTATTTAAAGTAGTTCTGCGAGAGGCAGAAGGAGAAGTAGAAACTGTAAATCCCTGTTTCTTATGTTTATATGGAGTAATGTTGCTTGAATGTGCCACATGTTGCCTGCAAAAGCAACTGGAGGTTCATTCCCAGTTCAGCCTGCAGGCAACGTTCTGGATTCCTGCTGGCACTGAGGTGAGTGCTCAGAGTCTGTGTTTCCAGAGCATCCATCTCCAGTGCCACAGAAACACCAGTGTTTTCAGCTTAATGCATTTGTCTAATTAGGGCCTTTGCAGGACTGTGACTGTGGGTCTGGTACTGGAGATGCAGAGGACAAGGACAAATTTGGGAGAAAACAAAGGAAATTCCCCCCTGCCACAGTGTCAGGGGCTGCTGCTGCTGCTGTGCACCTGCATGGGGGACTGAAGGAGTTGATTGAAGGTGAACATAAACAAGGCCAAGATGTTGAATTTTGAAGTGATGTTTTTCCGTTGTTTTTTTTTTTTAATAAGAAATACAATACAAGAAACAGTGGATGCCATCAGCTGTTAAGAAATGGCTGGTCATTAAACAAAACAATTCTAATTTTGGTAGATTTTATGAGGTTAATAACTATATTTAAACTAGTTATTACTGTGTGGGCAGCACTGATGGAAATGACTTTTTTCTAGAGAGGCACATTGTAGTCCTGCAAAGAGACAAATTTGAGCCTGTAACCTTCCTCATTATTGGTCATGAAACAGGAGGCACCTCCTCCTCCAGGTTTGAGGGGTCTTGGGAGATAATAAATGACAAGAGCTTGGTACATTTTTTTTTTTTCCTCTGTATGGTATTTTCTGCATTCATGTTTAGTGAAGTGATTTTGAGGCATCACCCTTGATTGACATCTCCTATCAGAACCATGGAGTTTTCTCTCATGCAGCATCCCCTTATGATTTGTGGGCATGGACTTATGATGCACTTGTTGTTGTTGTTATTATTATTTTGTTTCAGTGATGCACAGCTGTCCAGTAAAGCAGTTTCTCTTTGAGTATGGGCTACTCCTTCTCTATTCAGATTGTCCCCACAGAGTTGGTTTTATTTCTTCCAATCATCAAATTCATTTTTCATTCCTAATTTACATAATTTTCATGAGCTATTAATATTTTTCTTTAAGTAATGATGCATCAGAAATTCTCAGTCATGTCTCTTTATCTTTAACATAGCGTTATTTAAAGAGGGTTACACTGAATTAATTGGGGGCTGATGCTTCTGAAATTTGATTGACTTTGTAAGTTCAAAGGATTTCTGGCAGATACAGATTTTTTTAAATGGTAAGATTTTTCTACTATGTGTATGTGTTTAATAATGCTATGCATTTAGAGAAAATAAACACAAATTTTACACACTTTGGTGCCACATGATGGCACTTGTGTTTTTCCCGTTCATCTTAATGAACTTTAGAAAACCATTTATTTCCCCACTGAAAATATTCTGTTGGGAGTCAGGATATTACATGATGTAAAAGCAGGAAAAAAAAAGAACCTAAACCCAACCATTTCCCTTTCCCCATTATGTGGTTTGTGGGTTTGGTTCTTGTGTTGTTGTTTTGGGTTTATTTTCCTCCTCAGACCAAAGGAAGCTATTATACCCTTTTAGAGAAATTTTGGTAAAGTCTTTTTTGTTGTTGTTGCTTTTGTTTGGTTGGTTTGGTTTTGTTTTAAGGAATAATGATCCTTTTGTGGCTCTTTGGAGTATTTGAGATAATATTGTGCCACCAGAAGTAATTTCATTATGAGAAATCCATTCAGACCCCTTTTCACATTGATGACCATTTAACAGCAAGTGCTGTTTGAGGCCGTGCCAGGGATGGTGTGAGTGATGTGGTGTCCCAAACCTGGGTCTATCAGTGTAAACAAGAGGTGGGGGCTGTAAACTGAGCCTGATCATAAAGGCAGTTAATTATTTTTCTTCTATTTCTTTTTCATTTCACTTTTATTTCACGTTTTGCTGGCATTTCTGAATGCACTGTTTGTTCTTTCTGATTTTGCATGTTGTATCACAGCTTCACAGTTTTGTGTTCTGAATTTTTAACCTTCATAGAAAAGACATGTAATGTTTTGTTTTCACCACATTAGACCTTGATTAGCCATGTCTCTGAGAACACAAGGTCTAGGCATGCTAATGTGCATTTTAAGAATAGCATTTATTCTTTATAAAGAGATTTATATCTGAGAGGAAAAATGTTTTAATTACTGCTGGACTATGTAAGTGAAATGGGTACCAGCCCAGTCCTTTTGACACTTAATACGGTCATGACAAGGTCTGTTTACACTAGGTGACCAAATTCAGCATAGACTTTATCCTAAACCAATACTGAGTTTGAACCAATATGAACTTGTGGAAGTCAAAGAGTTGATCAAAGAGAATGCTATTATAGATGCTGTAATCAGGAGGAAAAAAGCCATTTAAGTAAGTTCATGAAAACGTGTCACATTTAGTGATTTACAGTAACGTAGCTTTCAAGCATTGAGTTTTTGTCTTATGTGGATGTGTCAAAGATCTGCAGAAACAAACAAACTGATCACACACTTAAGGAGTCAATTAAAATAAATGCTTTATTTGATGGGATGTATTACTAGTAACAGCAATAAACATCACAGACAGAATACTGGAAGTTCATTAGGAAAGATGTTTACCTTCTGTTTCCTCTTCAAACTAAATTAATAACAAATAATTCGGTGGCTTGGGTTTTTTGGTTGGTTGGTTTTTTTTACCCTGAAGATTTTAAATGCTATTGAAGCACTTAAGCTGAGATTAATCTAACCTAACTTCAGGTGTCCAGTCCCAAAGAGCTGCCCAGACTCCTGCATTCCACAGAGATGGTGACAGCCAAGGAGGGCGGTTAATGTCACCTGCCTGAGCTCCTGGATTGTGTGGCCCAGGTGTCTTTATGAGCCTTGCCCCAGGTGAGCTGTCCTCCTCTCTCTGTCCTCTCCTCTCTCACTAGGACTGGTCACTGTGGCAAGCTGCTAAATTTGGCTTCAAAAACCCCAATGAAGTCACCTTCAGCACAGTTTATTTGCATCCTCCATGAAATATTTTGTAAACTTTTACCAGAGAGGGTCCAGTGTGTTTACTGGAATTAAACACGTTGCGGTGATATTGGATGGTAAAATGCCACAGCCTTCCCAAAAATGCCTCTAAGGGAGCCTCTCAGAGCAGCCAGCACGCTGGCACACACACGTGCACACACACCCCGGACAGCTGGCAAAGCAGTCTGATGATGAATGAGCAGGAAGGGTCTTCACATGGGGTTCTACAGGAGAGATTTTAATGCCTCTGCACCCACACAAGGTTCCAGAGAAGTCCCTGGGGAGATCAATGGGAGGTCCAGGGTAAGGGAGCCAATAGAGAAACCCTGAGGGGGTATCAGGTAACCAGGGCTGTGGCGGCCAACGGAGCCAACCAGGGGAGCAGAACTGGGGTACATGAACAGAACAAAGCGTTCTGAGGGAAGCCTTTCAGCCACCATAAGCTGGAAAGGAACCTGGGACTTATCCCACCGTGGGACTCCTTTTGTTCCTTGTCCAGCAGGCCCACCGGCCTCCACATAAACATACGTGACCAGGTCATGGATCTGGCCAGGTGCAGCCTTGCTTTGGTTCTTTCTGCAGCGGGGTGGGTGGAAATGAGAGCAGCAGTTCTTAAATAACCACCTCAATGGTCAGCCCTGCAAGATGGTTGTGAGCAGTGCATGCCCTGCATCCCAATAAACACTGGAATCATGCTGAGCTGCTGGTTTGGCTCCTACAAGAGGGCAATAAAATTTCCAAGGAAATCATACACAAAATGGAACTAATCCTCTTTCTAATGTCTCAAAGGTCAGACTTGGAGAGGGGGATCTAGAGGAAAAGTCTCTCTTCTTCTGTTTCTGGACCTCCCAAAATTAAAGGAAAAACTACACCAGTGTATTCAGGATTTCTTTTGCTGTTTCTGTTGCTCATGTTACTTTTGGATCATATCACATGTCAAAGTGCTGGACATTGTTAATCCCACTTTAGTGCTTATCTTTCTTTGATTGAAGTTTTATTGTTGCATTTTGAATGTTCTTGAGAAAGCCAGTTTATGATTCGTGTAGTTCCCCCAGAGGGAGACCTTTGTGTCATCTTTTTTAAACAATGCTCATTGTTGGAATTATTAATGTGTCTATCACTCCTATGGGGTAAATCCTCTGTCTCTGGTATTGCTGGGGCTGGGGATTGACTAAAGTGTGTCTCTGTGCCCCCTTGATGTTTGATTGCCAAAAGACTGAGCTATAATTCCAAGATCCCCATTCCTTGGGGAGAAAGCGAGTGTGAGGTTTGAGGGTGTGCTCCTGTTCCAGCCATCTACAGCCTCCAAGGCTTGATTTTAATTAAGACTTTCAACTCGGAACCCTTGGTTTTCTTGAACTTGAGGGAACCTTTCTGAATAGGGCTTTGATGGAAGATATCAGCTTTGTTTGCTTCGTGGCTTTTGTTTGTTTTCCCTTAGGGGAGGAAGGGACCGAGAAGTGGAGGGGAAGATTTTCTTTGCCTTCTGCTGGTTGTGCTGGCAGGGAGAGGGAGCAGCCTGATCTTGGGAGCTGCCTCCTCCCTGGGGAGAGAGCAGGAACTGCTGATGTTGGGGTAGGGAACTGCTCATCCTCTCTCAGGACACTGAAAGGGTTGTTTTTCTGAAGAACTAGACCACCTGGAGGGATGAGGCTCCAATCTGGAGGGAAGAGCCTGCTCTGCAAGGATGTGTGTGTGGAGGGTATTTATGGCCCCTTCTTAATTTAATTCTTTTAACCGGTGGATCTGAGTTCTGGCTACTGTAAGAAGTTCGTTGCTTGAACTTTGTCAGTTGAAACAAAGCTTTAAGGGATAAAACAGCCCCTCATGTTGTTTTTCAGGGAATTTCTGAAGCACGGATGTGGCTTCTGGCTGTTGCGCTGCACTGGGGCTGTGTGTGCAGGGAGCTGGGGTTTGGGATGGGCTCGGGACTCCCCTCTGCCCTTCACTGCTTTGCCCCTGGGTTTCTGAGGCAGATCTGGAGTGGAATTGGGAGTGGCTTTTTTGATTACATCTGTTACTAGTTGCCTCTCCTAGTATGGCTTTGCTTCACTTTTCCCTAATGTACTGCAAAGCTTTACTTTTCTTACAATCAGAGTTCCTTTTTCACAATGAGGCAAATCCACACTGTCGCGGGTTCGGTTTGTAACCGGGCAGAAACACCAATTTAGTGTA
>NW_024581115.1:2342209-2367464 GCF_017639235.1 Corvus kubaryi | reverse complement strand
CTTAGCAAGGACGTCCCTTCCGGGACTATGCTTGCTAACCTATGACACACACCTAATGTTCTACTGCCTTTTTTTTTTCTTTTTTTCTACAAGCAAATTGAGTCTGAGCTGAGTGTTATGGAGTATTTGTGCTGCAGGAGGGAGATGCACTAATTGGGTGGGTTTGGCTGGGTGTCGAAGCTCCAAGTGTCACAATGAAGATGAATACAGAGCAGCTGGGATTGCAGCCCAAGCTGGATGCTCTCACTGCTTGCAGAGGACATTTAGAAAAGGATGGGAAAAACTGTCAGGCTGAAGCTTTGTGTTTCTCCCTGTGAACTTGGTATTGATTGTTGCTCTCCAGCGGGGTACTGAGAAAAGGAGGAGGGAACCTGAGGTGTCTGTTGTCCTCTGCTCAGCTCAGTGAGAGCAGGATGGCTCAGGGATGGGAGGCTGAGGAAGAGGAGGAAAGTAGTGTTTGTGTTGTGTATATATGTGTGGTTCTTTCTATTTCCAGTTTGCAACAGGTTTAGCTGTAGATTTTCCTCCCTCCTGTCTGTGGAGCAGGTAAAGGACTGCCTCAAGCATGAATGCCCTCGTGCTTTGTGCTTGGTGGCTTAGTGCTGATCTCAAGAGAAAGGTCTACCTGATGTAGTGGGGTTGGTTTTTTTTTTTCTTTTTTAAACAAAGGACTGGTCTCCCCCCAAATAATTAAACCAATTAGTCTGTTCCTTGTGTGTGAGCCTTGGGTGCAATAACTGAGCTGGTTTTGTTCTGAAAGCACTTACATATTGATCTGTGCTGGGAGACTACAAATGGCATTCCCTGGCTGAAAGGGTTTGGTACCATTAGCAGATGTTTCTGTTTCTCCAGTCAGTTCTTTGGAGAAGGGGAGGCTAAAAGAGCCTGACTGAGATATCCCAGAATAGGGATGAAATAGGGAAAAATGTCTTGTGGTATTACGCTATGGACACAGAAGGGGTAAGATGCGTGGGTGCTGTAATTTATTGCAAGAACTGGCAGAGCTGGAAGTTCTAGAGAACACAAGAACTGGGGTAGAACAGATTTCAGGAGAGGCAAAGAAGAAAGATAACAGGTACCTGTTATCTGCATTTGGCCATGTTCATATAATGAGGCCTTAGGACGATTTTTAAAAACTACTCTTTCTGTATAGCACCTACCAGCACCTGTTAAAATAGGAATTCTTACAATAAAAATGTCTTGTGGGTGGGTAAGGTGGATGCTTTCAGAAAAGATCAGAACACAATAAAGGGATCAGCAAACTTTGGGATCTAGAATGGTGCCCAATTCAGAGGGCAATTTTTAAGGGAGAAGTTGCTGTTGGGTTTGTGTAGGTTTTTTATTTGTTTGTTTAATCTTTCAACTCTTGTTTAGAAAGCCTTAAGGCTCCCTTTCTGTTGAAACCTGTTAGGGAAATCTAAGACTGAATTACATTTGTCCCTTTAATGAGCATTAAAGAGTTTGGGCGATTTCTCTCCCTCACAGTTCTTGCTGGGAATCCTTCCAAGCTCCTGCCTCCAGGTTTTGTGGTTGTTGGAATTACAATGTATTCATATTTCATGCTGGAGATGTGCTAAACTACACAATGAGTCTGAGAGCAAGGATCAAAATACTCAGTTGGTGGCATGGATAAAATGATGTTTTGCATGATAAATTTTATAACCACAGCAGAAAAGTCTCATTTGCCTTCAGATTTGTGGTGTCTCACTGTATGAAATACCCTAAACTCATGGCAAGACACTCTGTGGGTGGTAATTTTAATAATTTATTTTTTGTGCTTATGCTGTGTAGCAGTGTGTGAATTCTAGCCAATATATTCTCTAATGTATATATTTGAAGCGATGTATTTTTTTAAGGTACTCATCAAATAGTATTTGGTATTTTTTCAATCAAGAGATGATAAATTCCACTTAAACCAACATATGTGCACTTTCTCAGGTGAGATGAAATAAAGATAAAAGCTGTTATTTCTAGAATTGCTGAATTTTTTTCCTGTAGTGACTTGCTGTGTGACCTCAGCTGTATTTCATTAGTCATCAAATGATGATTTAACGATATCATTAATGACAACAACCAGAGGCTGTTTCCATGCTCTTGGGAAAGCAGAGTCAGCTGCTGCTCCTGCTGTGCTGAAGCCATGGAGCACCTGGGAGCTGCTCAACTTCATCCTTTCCCACCAATATTTAGGTGCACAGGGCTGGGGGTTTGGCTGATCTGTTCACAAGGACACCACAACCTGGCTTTTTGTCAGCCAGAGCTCTAAATTACCCCTTACAGCTCAAGGAATAGCCAAAAGGTTGCCTCTTCCAAGATGGATTTGTTTGGGAGCAGTAAACGCGGAGCAGGACAGGTTTGTGTGGCCACAAGATGGCAATCACAGAGCAAACATCCACTCTCTGCAGGATGCAGCTTTTAAATTAACCCTGGGCTCCTTGGGCTGCAAAGATCCCTGTAAAATATAAATGGTGCAGCAGGTAGAGCTGTGCTATGTATATGTAAAATGTACATGTGCTTGTTTAAATGGTATTTCTTCCCTAAACCCCACAAATGCCCAGTGCAGCATGTAAATACACTGTTCACTGCTCCAGGCAATTGCTGGGATAACTTTTTCTGGTTTATCTGTATCACTTGAGGGCTGAGGCAAGTGGAAGGCAGCAGTATTATATTAATATATGTATGATGATTCTGGCATACTGTAGTTACTATAAAGCTGTTTAATAGCAGCCTTTTTATTTCATCTCTTTTACCAGAAGCTGCACAAATTGTCTGGTTACTTTTATATTTCAGTCCTGAGGGCAAAAAAATAACTGTAAAAATTGGTTTGGAATGTTCCCTGTTAAACTATCTTCACGGGTCAGAGGCATGACATGAAATATTTCTACAGAGAAAATAACAAGTTCTGCAGTACGTCACTGTTACAGGCTCCATTTTCACATCCTGTAAAATTGCTCCTCTCCTTTCTCCCCATTTTTCTTGCTGTGTGAATGGATATGGAAGTGTTATCAGAGTTGGCTGCGGTGCTGTGTGCTGATTTTGATGGAGCTATTTCAGAAACAACAGTTAGTGTGAGCCTCTTCTGCAGGGATTCGAGCAGAGCCCACACAGTGTGATCACTGCATTAAAACACCTCACTCTCCACCTGACTCTGCTTCTCTCGATCTGCAGAGGTCAGGCACCACTTCATGTGGCTGCAGCAGTGAGGGGAAGCTGAGGATTGGTTGTGGAGGATGATATCCTCTGGAGCAGAGCGTCCTGATCCGGGGTGGGCATCCTTTTGGGAGAGCTTGGCTGGAAATCCTGCCTGCAGCCATCAGACTTGGTGTCTGTGCAGTGTCTCTGAGTGCCTGTACTTGTGCCCGTCTGTTTGGAAAGCTCTGATCAGGCCCACAGGGTAGTTGCCCCGCTAGACATGGGATTCAGTCTTTCCTAAGTGCCTTCTCCAGGGGTGATTGTGTAGCTGATACTCAGTGATTGCCCTGGGCTGTTGAGGTGACTGAGCCAGCGACTGTGATGGCTGAGGGGCCAAGGAGTCCCGAAATAGCAGGGGCCTGCTGGTGGACCAATTCTGAGGTTTAAGAACACCCCCAAATACGGTGAGAAAAGAGAAGCCTCTCCCATCAGGCTTTCTGACTTGGTCTGTCTCTTGGTCTTGCTACCCTGCATGCCCCCAGACCTTCCCCACTGGCTCCCCTTCCCTAGTCCTGCCTTTGTACCACCCCCATGCCCTCAGATCATTGGTCCCTGATGCTCTCTCTGCTCCAGTACAAAAACCCTGGGACTGCTTGGTCCCGCTCTCGTTCGTCTCTGGTCTCCCTTCGCAGCAGGATGCAATAAACCTCGTCCGTGGAGATGCCATACGGGAGAGCCCTCCTGACTCTGCCTCTGGGAATGCTGAGCCATCCAGCTTGAGTGTGTCTGTGAGAGTCCATGCCTTACAGCTGTGTGGGTGAAAGGAGTAAGCCTGCTGGAGTGCCACACTGCACCCACCAGAACGATTCCATAGCCAGGGGTGTTTCGGGGAAACGCAACTGCCCTTCACGAACTGCATGCAGTGCAGTACTGGGCCAACTGCTGGAAGAAATGGTTGCAAAAGAAGTTTGGGAAAGCACAAGGGAATACAGCAACAACAGGCTGTGCTTTCCCCTATCACGAGGGAAAAGACAGAAGATAATGGTATGAGAAAGTAATTTGGGTCCATATTGACTTCCAGATACAGGACTCTCTGGAGTCCTGATATAACTGGGAGTGTTTGGTAGCACAACTGTACACTAACAAGGGGGAGTTCTTGGGTGGCTTTTAAAACTTGGGGAATAGCCTGAGTTACCTATGGTACCACTAAACCCCAAAGCACAAAGGGTGTGTAGTTTGTTGTTGGATGGGGGTTGGCACAGTGGGATACTGAGGACATGACCAAGATGGTGCAATTAACTGGACTAGGTGTGTTCTAGGCAGCTGCACTTTCTGCCACAATCAAAGCAGGAAGTGAGGGGTCTCTGGTCTCGAGCACCATGATTGCAAACATCTTTTGAGGCTGGGATGACAATTAATTATACAAATAAACAGCAGCAGGAAGCAGTGCAACTTCTTTCTCTGGTATTTCTACTGGCTTGAGCTTGTGCTGTGGTCTAACACCACATGAAGCTTTCCAGATCCTTTCCTTTAACTGTTGTCATGGCATTGTTATTTCTGGGGTGATGCGGTTTGTGCAAGTCAGACTGAGACCAGAAAGAATGATGTTTTCTGCTTATACGTGGAGCCTGTGTGATATTAGTAGGCTAAATATATGCATGTTTTATTGAATAGCTGGAAAAAAGAATCAATTGATGGTGTTGCTGGCTTTTTATTTCCCATGTGGGTCTTTTCTTTCTCTCTGCAGCCAAGAACTTACAGTGCTGCTTTCTTTCCTTGACCCACCACTTGGATGTTCTGGTCCAGGTATGGGTGGAGAGTGGCCAGGAAAATCATGTAGTGGAGTAGGGAGGTAGAGGTGGCCTTGTGGCAAGGCAGGGGTGTAATGAGAATTAAAGGGAGAAATCAGAACCCAAGAGGTCAGATGAGGGTCTGGGATGGTAAAGAAGCACCTCTGGGCCCAGTGGAAAAGTTGAATCTAACAATAAATTAGTAATGTATAATAAACATCAGCAGCCAAAGTGTCAGCTCTTAATATTGATTTTTTTTCCCAATAAAATGCCCCTCTGAACTCTGTAAAGCTAAATATGAATAGTAGTAGTGCCAGAATCTCCATTTTGTTTTATAGATTTCTTTAGTCCTGGAGATCAGGAGTCAAGGCATAGCAGACATGAGGGCCTTGAAAGAAATAGCTTTCTCTTGGTTGGAGTATAGCAGGTATGAAAGGATTAGTTTTAAAGAACTAGTCTTTTATTTCATTTCTCTGCTTAAAAGGAATTACAAAAATAAGATATTGCATTAAATCCTCTTGATTTTGTGGGATCCAAATTGTCACCAAGGTAGGGAAGTGAAAAGCTTGGATTCAAAGCTGAATGCAGAACACTCTGTCTTTTCCCATAGCTGCTGCCTATAGCACATCTCTATTCTGTTTCGTTTTTGACATTGAATGGAATGTGATTTGTACTCCCTAATAGAGCTGGCACAATTTCAGGCTGATATGGCTGTCCTGGCAGTGTCAAGTCTATCTTGAGCCATCAAGGCACAGTGGCTCAGTTTTATCACCTCCTGCCTCACTCTGCTGGAAGCTTGGAGCAGAGGTTAAAAACATCCTCTGCACTGGGACTCCTCTCCAGCTGCTAAGGGGCCCACTTTATCTCTAACTGTTCAAGGTAGCAAAGCCAGGCTGCCTCAGCTGTCACTGGCTTGAAAGGAAGTCTGTCCCTTGGCATGCTGCATCATTTATTCCTGTTTCTTTCTGATCTGTAGACTTGAAATCCACTCTACCTCCCATTAATAAAGGTTCCACCAGATGCACACAGAGGGGACCTGTTGTAAACAGCAGAACATCAGAATTTTTTTTTCACACATGATGACATTGATGATTTGAAAATAATCTGCAGCTTTGTGTGCTGGGTGTTTTCAGTAACTGGGATAGTTGCTTGTTAGTTCTGTTGGGCTGGCTTTTAATGGGCTGTGCTGTGAGCATTCTGCGTTTAGGGCTGCTTGCAGTTAGCACTGTTCTGAGTTTACTTTTTTTTTTTTGCAAAAGCCACACTTACTTCTGTAATAAATTCCCTGTTTGAAGTTGATGGGGAGAGAGGCCTGAGGCTCATGCAGTAGAGCAAGCCTAGACATTACAATAAGAATGGCAATAAATGTAGCCATAAAAGGGATTTTAAATCAGCAGTCACATTTTTCCCCCCCTTCCCTGAAAACATTTTAAGTGTTTTCTCAGTATTCTGCCAGAACTGCTGTTCAGGTGCAGTTAAGGGCTTTACCTATTCTGCAGCTTGTTCATTTAAAATATAAATACTAAATTTTGTCTGAGAGGTCTGTTGGAACTCATTGCTTCGCCACAAGGACTTAATGTTTGCAATAGCAATGAGAGTTACCCTGAGGACCCTTAAAAAGCTTTTTTAAATAGGAAAGTTGGCCCAAATTGGATGCTGCACCTGTTTTCCTGTGTTAGCTCGGCTTGCTTCTCTTGTTGTCCATCACATAACCTGGGCTCATGTATGGCTCAGCTGAGCACAGCTTCCAATTTCATGTGCATTGTGCTCACTGGAGCCCATGGGATAGAGCTGTGCCTCAGTTCCAGAAATACAAATATGCTTTCAAGTATTATTTAGTGCCAAGAGTAGAGCTTTAGTCAGAAGCTAAATAAGGTACAAATCTCCACTGAAATACAATTGGATTAAATACCTGGAAGATCTGATTTGCTTTCCAAATACTATACTCTAGGTGATGACCTCCAGCAGTGGGTGGGCTCTCCTTGTCTTGTGGTATGGGCCAAACTCTTGCAAATTGGTTTTTATTTGTATGTAGAGGGAAGCTGGAGAAAAATGAACCTCTTTTTCAGAAGACATTGGTTCTTCCATGTGAGAAACTGATCCCCTTAAAACCACAAAACCAGTTTTTCAACCACTGTCAAACTTGCCCTGTGACAATGAATACAAGTAAATGGGTGTTGGGGCTTTCTTCTGCTTAGGTTTTGCTGTAATGTAAATCCAGAGCATTCCTGTAGGTTTCGGGGAGGAAAATCCTAACTCTTCAATGTAGTATTTCAACAACGGTGATAAAAAACTTAATGTTACTAAATCACACTTTTTTCCTCCAGCAATTCAAATTTCAGTTATGCTGGGCTGATGAAATTAAGTGCTCTGCAGTATTGTAGTGATGTGAAAGAGCACATGTGGACTGTAGGTGATGCTTTTGAGATCAATGACACCATGTGTACAGAAAGATCCGAAAGAGGGCTGATGACATGAACAGAATTCACTTAGAGCAAATGAAGCCTTCAGTGCAGCTCTTGTGAAATGTGAAAAATTGTGACGTTTCAGCAGATTCTGTTTCAAAATCTGCGTAATGGTATTTGACAATTACACGCTTGGAGGCAATTTAGTCCTGGTCACCTCTGCCGTGCTGGTGCAGGGCCAAACCTTCTCCACTGTGTGTATCCATCAGGGTCACACATCTTCAGAGGATTTCCTCACGTTGCCAATGACCTTATTTGAAGCAGGGCTTGATTAAGGATTTGAGCCCTTTGCAGTAATTCCTTCTAGTACCAGCATATACTACAATTTCAATAAAAATAATACGACAGCCTACAGTAATAAAATAAATCCATGGGGTCTTTTTTTTTTTTTTTGGGCTAAGGAATCAGCTTTATTGTACTTCTAAAATTTCTTTCTTTCTTCCTTTTAACAAATACAGTTAAGTCATCTCATGCCAAGACTGAAGAATGTATTTAGATAGCATTGCCTATTCCTGTACTACCTGGAGGAACCATCTCAGTGGTATCAAGAGAAGTATTGTTTTATTTAAAGAGACAAGGTTGAAGCAGAAAATATCAAATAATCTCCAACACCTATACATCAGCTGCTGAACTGATGGGCTCTGCCAGCCAAAGGGATTACAAGTGGCAACCAGTGACAATATTAGGTGGGATCTAGTGGGATCCCCACTGCAGAAAATTTTATATGGATGCTTCTGGTGAAAAGCAAAAGATTTTAAGGTTGTGTCTTTTCTTAGTTTGGATCTTTTCATAACTGTTTATCTGCATTTCAAAATGACTGTAGTTAAAGAAAGCATGGGACTTCAGGGATACCAGAATAGAGCTATCACCTGGTAGGAGCACTGGGCTGGGTTATAGACAAAGTGGACTCAAACTCTGGCTTGGTAATTTTAGTTCTGTGACCTTGAGCAAGTCATTTAAACTGGTGGTGCTTTACCTGGTCTCCTGCAAGATGGGGCTGACACTCTCTTTTGTTGAGGAATTGAGTGTGAGGTTGTATTTGTGGGTACCCAGGAAACACCACGGCTCTTTTTGCACTGATAGCAGGTGGCCACCTCAGGGCTTGGGGCAATAATTCAACTTCTGAAAAAGGGAGCAGGCAGGCACAGAAATGAACTTAACTGAGCAGAGGAAGAGGAGCCTGGAACTGCAATGCTGCACATTTCTTGGCACTTAAGCTGATTGCAGGGATGGCAGTCTAGCAGTGCTTGCTGTTTTTACTGAAATCTGAGCTCCTGGAACCATGGGAATCTCAGCTTTAAATAAAAGGGGCGGGGGGAAAAGTAATCTAATCTTCATGGTTTCGTTCATGGTTTATAAATGCAGAGCTGGCTGTATTGAATTTGGTGCAGCAATATGTTCTCTTGTGAAAATGTAGAAAACAAAATTTGCTTATCTTTTGCTAACTCTCCTATGTTGTCATAGTGTTGGGATTTTTTTTTAATGTGCATGGGATTAAAGTTATTTTGGGACCTTAAACTGTTAATTTCTTCCTAAAAACTGCCAGAAAAACATAGGCAGCCTTTCTTTCTGTGCTGCCAGCTGAGAAGAACTGGATTTTTTTGATAGTTTTGATAATTTTGTGGAAAACAGCCCCTTCTCTCTTGATGGCATTGTCTGGCTTCTCTCAAGGGTGGGGAGATGGTAGAGCAAGGAGCTCTAAAGAGCAGTCAAACTGAATTTTTCCTCCAGTTGTAGATATGTGCTGGGAACAAACTCATGGATTGTTTGCCTTTGTATATCTCAAAAGTTAAGAGTTACTCTTTCCTTAATGCCTTAAATTTCCTAAGGACTTCCCACACACAGTCAGTTCTCTCTCTTCTGCTCTGACCTCCCAGCAACAGGGAGAAGGGAAAACAGCTCAGGAGAGCTTTGAGACATGGAGAATGGACCTGCTCCAGAGTGCTCTCGGTCTGTTCCTTCAGGCACCTCGTTGGTACTACTCTGAGGACTGGTTGATCAGGGACAGGGAAGGGCTGCCAGCAGGCTGGAAAATGCTTCTGAGCTACACCAGCTCATAGTCCTCTTGACTGTTACATGGAGGTATATGTCAAAATTTGTGGGGTCTGAATGCTCTTGAGTTTCGGAAAAAACTCAGAAACAGCAAATGTTGCATGTTTGAAAAAGCACCCACCAAACCATGAAACAAAGGCAAAGATGCAGCAGCAACAGGCTGCCCAGCCAGGCAGCACAGGCTGCCTGTGGTGTGTCTTCAGTGGGGGTATTGGACACAAATCCTGTGAGGGTGACCCGTGCCAAACTTCTGTTCCTCTGCACCAATAATCTCCTGCCTCATTGTGGAGATCAGACAAGTCAGCGCTAGGAAACCTGTCACAGTTTCCAGGTGGTTTTAGAGCTCCAAAACCTGTGGGATCCCATCCTAACAGACATCAGTGACACAGGAAATGCTGAGGACTCTGCTGCTATTAGGCAACTACTTGTACAGTTTGTATTTCCTTGGAGTGCGTTGCTGTGGGGATGTTTAATTGCCTTAATCAGGTTTTACCCCATCGTGGTTCTGAAGTTATAGAGGGTTATGAAGTGTTAGAAACCTGATCATACACGTAAGGGAGGCCCAAAGTGTTCAGAGATTTGATCAGTGGGGTACAGCAACCCCCCTGAGACATGAAAATGATTCTCCAGTTCTTGATCCCGTTTCAGTCCTCTAATCCAAAGACCACATTTGGGTTGCAAAAATAACTCCAGCAACCTGCAAGCAGAGATCTGCAGCTCCCTTCTACTTGTTGCAGCTGCTGCTCAGTCCTGTAGATCAAAGTGGCTGGGAAAGTTACTTTCTTCCCTGCAATAAAGGGGCATTTTATCCATGGATTGAGGCAGCTTCTTATTGTGACCATTTGCTCAAAAAAATGTAGGGGGAGACTGGTATGTGAAATCTAAACGTGGTAAGCTTTTAATTGTGAGTAGGGGGTAATTTCCCCTGAATAAACACAAATGCTGGGGAAGGCAGTGAAACTCTGCTCTCTCAGTCTTTCTCCTTGGGGGCCTGTTTGTTCTCCTGAGGGACTTGTGGATGAGGCTGGGGAGATAATTTTTGTGAGAGCAAATTCTTCTGCAGCAAAGGCTTCTGATGATCTTTAGGAGTTGCTGATGAGCTTTTCTCTCTCCCTCTACCTCTTTAACCAATAAGGATTGCCCAATGCCATGTTATTTTTATTTAGCCATGTATTTAATATATCTACCATACATATATATATATATATATATGCACATGAGCTGTAACCATGTTTTTAAAGCAGTTAGGGACTATTAGCAGTGGTGGTCTATTTTTCCATTATTGCTCTGCTGCTAATGTCCCCTGAGCACAACAAATATCAATATGAAAACCAAAAAATATCCAGCTGGGAGTTGTCTGCATAATTTCACTCATGAGAGGAATTTCTCCTTCACAGTTTGGAAGAATTTTAATGTGTCCAATTCTGCTGGGCTAACCAGAAAGGAAAGCTTCAGAAGAGCTGAACCTTCTGTGTTTGTAATTTGTTTGCTCAATAGATTTGTTTTGATGAATGCAGCAATAATTATAAACCCTTTTACCAGGCATAGATTTGAGCCTCTTGTAAGGGGCTGTTTTAGTGGTTACTGCTGTTTTGCTAAGCTTTTATAAAAGGTATCATCACATAATAAAAATTGAGCATTTCACAAGCTTTTATAACACTGGGAAATGAGTTGGCTGCATTTCACTGAAAACTTTCATTAGAAGTCTGGAATAGAAACACAAAATTATTTCAGGGTTCATATAGGTCGGTAAACTCCTGGGAAGATTAATAATGTCACCATGTGAAATTAGGATTACCTAATGCCATGGCTGTTGGGAAACGCTCAGTTAAGTGGGTTTTGCTTTCCTCTTGCTGTCCTGGGGGCAGGGTCGGCAGTGCTGTGTGATGGGGAGCTGCACAAGTTCCCTGTTTCTTCCACAAACTGCATGTTTTGGTAAAGGGGAGGAATTGATGGCCCTTTGAGCCAGGAGAGGTAACTGATAATGCAGCTCTCTGTATGCCAAAACCCAATCCTTTGTTGTTCTGCTTCAAACTTGTAGGCACTGATGCAAAATCCATCCATGCTATGCTTGCAGTACTTGATTTTCATGGTGCCATGAGGGAACTGCACAGGGAGAGCTGAGCTCTATGCAGTTCCCTGTGTTACCAGGGCAGAAATGTGGATGGGGAAACACAAGTTGTGCTGTCCTGACCCGTCACAACAGAGTTCTACGTGTACACCCAGCTCTCAAAAATAAAAACCACTGATGTTTGTCTCCATGGAGAAGGTATGTAACATCTTGAATAGACTTTTCTTCTATGCCCCTTCAGCCTCCCTGTACTCTGTGGAGTTGTGTGCCTTAGGGAGCAGTGCTTTTCATGATTCCTGACTCAAAATTACAACCTTGACTCTCTTTAAAAGAAAAAAATAATCCTACTTACAAGCTTTTAGCTGACAATTCTTGGTACTAAGAAGATACTTAGAATTTTTCTTGCTGCCCTCCACACACCTGCATCCTTTTATGCTGGTATCCAACAGCCCAGACACATCAGATTTTCTGTGAACAATGCTTCCTATGTGATTTCTTTTTCTCTTTTTAAACTAAAATTCTTTCAATTCTTATCATACCGCCTGTTTTTCCTCTAGACATTACTGTGTATTGATATGTGATACACTTTAATATAGATGATTCAGAGGAGGTTAAATGTTTTTGTGAGGTTTCACTGGTTGTTCGTTTCTGATCAAGAGTTTGCTCTGACATGTAATCAGGAAGGGTTTTTATGCTCAAATTGAAGGCAGGAAATAAAGGATGCTTAAATAAGAGTATAGCTCTGAAAATGAGTGCACAGAACTTGTCTTCTCTATTCATAACCTCCAATTGCCCTGAAGGGATTGATTAAAATTCAAAGCATGCTGATGTGAAACGGAGGGCTGATTTTGTTTATACTTATATATAAATGTATATCTAAAAAGTGTATTTATATACAAATAAAACACTAAGCATTGCAGCGCAGGTTGGTCTATGAAGCTCCATTCACTTACACTGAACCCAGCAGAACAAGACTTGCATTGATACAGTATCATAAATCTGGAGAACATGGACTAACCAGTTTTTAAATTTTGAGTTTCTTTAGAGTGTTTTAGAGCTGCTAAAAAAACACAGACTATTTTCTGTACATGTAATAGATTGTGGTGAGTGGAGCTCTCCTTCTCCTGATAGCTGCAAATGTGTCATGAATTGATGGAGCGTGAAAAAGCTATCCCATTTCTGGGAAAAACAAGCTCAGAAGATATGTTGAGTGGAAATACAGACTTTCAGAATTCAAGGTCTGCTAGTCTTTATCTGCTGATAATGTTGCCATCTATTTGTAAGTCCAAGAGCAAGACTGGCTTAAAACTCTAACAAAGTCTTCTATTGCTTCTCTACACTAAATTCTTCCAAATGTGCTCAGACGTGTTTCAGGAAGAGACTGAATCTGAATCTACTGTTACATGGTATATTGAGAAGAAACAAAAAGTGTTTAAAAGGCCCCATGTATTGACTAAATCAGAGAACATGAAATAACACTGGTGATATTGAGAGAGAGAACCACATCAGCCAGTTGTCCCTTTTCAGAGTTTACTGTTTAAGCTGAGATGATTAAGAATCTCTTTGGCAAATGTTATAAACATATATTGTAATATTGGCTTCTCGCAAGTATTAAGGTCGATATTATATAATGTTATAAATGCTTTTTGCTGTGTGGATGCAGTTTTCTTTCTTTTTAGCAAGAATATTAGCAAGTGTGAGCAAGTAAGAGAACCTCCAAGCGAACAGAGGATGAGGCCCGAGGAGCTGCTGATCAACATTTTGTCCAGGGAACAAAAGGGCCCAAATGCTGCTCCGCCCGGAGAACGGGCGGCCAGAAGAGTCCAGAGCCGCGGGCGGCCAGAAGAGTCCGAGAGCCGCTATCACCGCTCTGCCCAGGGGGCAAAGAGGCCAAAACTGCAATCAGCCCTGACTGTCTGGAAAATTAAGAGATCCACCCTACCATCGACTCTTACCTAGCGAGCCCAACCCCAAGAATCAAAAGAAATAAAACCGCAAGGCAGAAGAACACGCATGCTCTAAAAAGGCAGAACCAAGGAGTGGCCATGCAGAACAGCTCCGGGAAAAGTTTTAATATGAATAGAGAACAGACAGTAAAAATGGTATAAAAAGGACTCACCTCAAGCATCAGGGGTGCTCTTGGCAGAGCGCCAAGGCACCCGGCCATTATCCCTTTGCTTTATTTTATGTGTCTCTCATTGTCTTTATATTAAACCCTTTAAATTCTCACAGGAGAGTGAACCTCGTTTTTCACAGCAAATCAGCCCAACAGTCAGAGAGAAAGGACACGCGCTGAGGGCTCCGCTCACGGTCGTGTGTGGGCAGAGAAATCCCCCATCCCCTCAGGGGCGCCGCCTTTTATCCCCAGGGAGGCACCGGCCCCTTGCAGCCCAGGCCCTCGCACCCTCCATAGTCCCGTTGGCTCATTAAGGTGTCATCTCCAGGGGACAGGTTCTCCTCACTGCGGTGACTCTTGGGCCTCGAGTGATTCGCTGTCTCGCTCCTATCAGCAGGTGGCATTTATCCCCTTATGCCAAGGACACATGACTGGCACAGACCCTCACAGCTCATAGAACTTTCCCTCTTCACCAACTTGCAACCCCCCACCATCCTAACACTAATACAGAAAATGCTCCTAACACTCCTTCCCCTTAACAACTGTTAATCAACAAATTTCCTAACAATTAACAATCAACCGGCAAAGCCAATAATAAGTGGTTAACTAATTAACAATTAACAGAGAACCCTTAACTATTCTCTCAGCTACGAAAACCAACTTAAGTCAGTTCAATTATAACAATATTCTCCTCCTTGCTGGTGCAAAAGTTGTTTAATAAATCCTGATCACATTCTAAAACTTGTGGTTCCCATCTGATGACAATGTGGTTGAAGAGAGCTAATTGTTCATTTTGTTTATACTTGGGTCTTAAAACATTTCAAAATGTTTTAAGACATTTCAAAAAGAGTTTCCCTCTTTTTGTTTTCTGTTTGGAACAGTGTATTTTAGACTAGTGACACTGAAAGAAAACCTTAATGGAACGATGCATTTTAAAAATAATACAAAGTAAGGAAGGCAAATTTTCTCCCGTAGGTTCAAGAGGGCTTAACTAACAAAGTTCTGTTCACTTCTGTTTATTACATCTATCTTCCTGAGCAAGTTCACCAATTCAGAAGAATTTGTGGTGCCTAAATTTTCCAGTGCACAGGACAAAGGTGTGTAAAATTCATCTTGTGCATATAATATATATACATATATCTGTTGCAGTGATATATCTATTTATTGATGTTAAAGATTTAGCTGAATTTAAAGCTCTGACTCTGAACAAGAAACTGTAAACTGAACCACAGTTATCTGACTGTAGTTCAAACAAGTCTACAGTTGGAAAAGTAAAGGGCAAAAGTTTAGGTGGCTCAGGTGGTGTCCATGTATTTATGGATATTATATTTGCTGACCCTTAACTAAAAAGATTTGGGAGGCATTCAATTATTTTGGCCCTAATCTGCATCTCGGTTAGTTTTCTACTTTTTAAAAATTAAACTTGTGAAGAACCTTTTCAAGATGGGGGTTATGCAGCCCCCTTTTATGATAATTGAGAAATATTGGTGAAAAGTACTTTGTGCCTGAGGGATCTGCTCCTTGCAAGAGGCTGTACAGATCCAACAAGTTGTTATTAAAAACAGATTCTTGACTGATAATATCCACCATCTTGGAGCAGTGATTGCAGATACAAAATTGGATTCACCAGGGGAGGTGGTTGGTGCTGCTTGATGTTGAAATAGCCTTTGATAGAATAGGAAGAAGAGCTGTTTACAGGGGATAGACTTCCACAAATTTCTTGCATGAATCCATTACAACTCTGTTTATATCCTGGGGCAGTGGGTGATAACGGAGTATTTTCTAATATCATTGTACATTGAAAATGAGGGAGAGCGTTTATATAAAGATGTATTTCCTTATGACATTTCTGGGTTTATGATCCTCAAATCCTGGCAGAGAAGGTTAGAACAACCACCAGATTAATGACACTTAAATAGATCTTTCTTCGTAGACAAAATCTGATTTTTTTTTTTTTTTTTAAGCACCGAGTACTTAGAGCTATCAACAGATGCTGAGCAAATCTTTGTGTGACTTATCCTTGTTTACTGAGCCGCAGAAAGACTTTGTAAAAGAGGATGAGAATGGGGATTTTAGTATTCCTCTGCTGGCACTGCTAGCCCTGAAACCAATACCTTTTTCCCAGTGCGGGCTGTGTTAAACTTGGATTGGAATGACAAACCTCATTGCTGGGATACTCATAACTGTGAATACTTTGGTTTGGGTTTCTTCAGCTGTATTTTTATAACTAGTGCAGTTTCAATCAAAATTTTGCACAGACAAAACTTCTGCACAGACCATTGGGTAATAAAACTTTTCCTGGGAGAGGCTGAACTGGAGCCACCAAGCACAAGCCTGTTCTCTGTATTAAATCCCTTTGTATGTAGAACTTTATTTTGTCAAAGTGCTCAGTGTTTTCCACCCCCGCAATGATGCAAAAGAAACTTTTTGGACTTTGTGTAGAAATCAAGCACATCATCGTTTCCTAGTCCATGTTATGATGGTAGATCACCTGCTCAAAGGCAAAATTATCTTAACTAACACATTACCAAAACACCTCTTGACTCGGAAGGTGATGATTGTGGGTGAATGTGTTAGAAATCCAAAGCTCTTTGGGATTGAAAGAAGGGGTGGGAAGGGTGCATGGAAAAGAAGACACTATTTAAAGATGATTCTGTTTCATTAAGCATTCAATACTCCTATACAGGACTTCTGCAGGAGAGCTGTACCTCAGAAATAGCAAAGTATTCACTACATGTCAATGAGGAAAATGAACTTATAATCACTACTTTACCTGCAGATTGGATGATATCTGTCACCTTGCATAGACTGGAGTTTTCTGACAATTCAGGCTTCTTCAAGAATGAAGTTTCTCTATAAAGAGATTTATAAAGAAATCACTATTTCCAGTGAGGGATTTTTGTTGTGATTTCATTCCTTTCTTTCATAACTATAACTGTATATATGTATATTTCTTTCTTTTTATAACTGTCACAGTATGAAAGGCAAGGAAAGAGAGCCCACTGCCTAAGATGCACTGACAGGGGATTTGAAATACCTGGATTTGACTTTTGCTGGGCTGCAGATCACATGGATTTTTTAATGGATTAGATCAGAGAGATATTCCTGTGGATATTCCACAGCAGTACCCAATGTTTAGGTATCCTTCTCCCTGACTTGGGTGTCTTGACTCTCTTGTGTGGTGTCTGGGAATGTCACCTGCTTTATGGTGAGATGTCATCATTTGCTCTTCATAATGGCAAATAAAATCTGCAACTGCAGATGTGGAGAGAGATCAAAAAAGGGGGGGGGGTGTAAATCAATGCCCTTTGTAAGGATCTGACTGAAAATGAGGTTTAACACCAAAACTAGTAAAGACATAGTAAAAGCACAATGATTTAAGAAGGATGATTCTGTTCATTGCATAATTAGGAGCAAATTTGCAATATACCAGATTTCCTATTCCACATTAGTTTGATGAGAGGTCTCTGTAGTTCTTCACCCCATTAAAAGCAGCCTTTGCTGAGCTTATACCAGGATGATGATTTGATGTTATGTGGGGAAAACAAATCAATCACAGTTTACTATTCATAAATTGCAACTTCGAAGCCCCAAACTATAATTTAAAGTTCTAAAGCAAAATGTGTTGCAATAATAATTCATGTTTTATTACTTCTTCATGCTAGCAAGGTGCCTACATCTCTATTCAACATATAAACCTCTGATCTTGTGAAAATGGAGTTCATTTGTTTGGTGTCTTAGAGCCGATCAAATCTGCCAAATGCTCCCTGCCCAAATTCTGATTAACTGTCAGCTCCACTGTGCACAGTGAGGCTGAGAGGGGGCAGGTTTAAGGGAAAATGCTGGAGGAGGTTGTGTCTGGTCTGGGTCCAGCAGCCCTGGATGGTCACAGCAATTATAGGTGTCATTTACAGGTGACTCTGGAGACCTGATGTGCAAAAAGGCAGTGATGTGAAATATATGAGTTTTTTGCTGATCGTGGTGTTTCAGGCTGAGCAGCTTCTTGCTTCCTTGTTTAGGAGCATTTAACAACTACTTCCTTACTCTCAGGTACTCTTTTGAATAATAATATATTACAGTATCCCGCAGTGGTAGGGAGGAGAAGAGAGATCCAACAGGCAGGAATTGTGCAGCAAGATTGATTTATTTAATTATTTCACAAACTCTTTTATAGACTTTTTTCTTCATAGTCTAATTGGACAAAGGACCAGCCACCCCTTGGGGTGATTGGCTAAAATCCTAAACATCCATTGTCAAAATATTTTTCTACTGTACCATAAACAAATTTTTGCAAGGTCTCAGGTGTTCATAGCTTATAGAACTCTGCTACTGTCTTTGTGAGAGAGAAAAGTATCTCACGGGACTGGAAAGAGGCAAGAGAAATTCTTGCTAGCTGTATTTTTGTATCCACAATAATATATTCTAGTTCTTGATAGAATTATTTTATGCAATTTTAGTGAGCAGACCACATAGTGCTGACTTGTGTGAGTTGCCTGAAGTTGGATTTGCAGCTCATAACCGTGATAAATATTTGAAATAATAATAGGTCATGTAACACTAGAGGACAGAGGTAGAGGGGGGAATATTCCTGACCTTCCCCTGGCTAAAATGTTTTTATGTTTTCCAAAGACTTGATTTTTCTGCATGCAGGACCATTCTTTAGCTTGAAAACATTGTGGCATGGGGGGAGGTTGTGTTCCTTGGATATTTATTATTTCAATATTATCACATAGGTACAAAGCCAAAAGCAGTTTCATCTGTAATTTCTTGCTGTAATGCTATCCAAGAGAACCCTTTTAAAAAATATTTGTTAAAAATTTAAATATTGGGGTTTTTTTTCTGTTAGTCTGGTTTAGAAAATACGAAAAATTTGTAATTAAACCCATAAACACAACCCCCCTCCCAATGGTTATCAAGGCTAATATTTGGTAGATATCTACCTGGGAAGGTCACTGTTAAAAGGCAGGGATTTATATGCCTTTAGAGTGTATCTATGAAGTGGTGACAAGCTGACAGCTTCACTAGCAGTAACAGGATATATTCAGACAGGAAAATGTAGGCCTGAAGTCAGTCAAACTATGTCCCCTCTTTGGTTGAAATACCTTGAAGATTTTGTAATGGGAGAACAGGTTTTATTGGAGATGGAGTTATCAATTATTCCATTAGACTTGTAGGAAATTAATATCTTGAAGGCTGCTACCCCTGTGCTGGCTTTATTAAGGCTAGACAACAAGTTAAGTTGTTATTACAAGGACTGATGGATACATAGGTACAGTAATTGCTTAAGCCTCATTTCATTAGTGAATTAGGCAAAAAATAGAATGGAAAAGCCTCTGACTGGTGAGACTTGCAGAGCTGGAGTTTTAATTTTCCACAAGGCCCATTAGAAACGAACTGAATATTTCAGTGACTGCCCTTCCTTCCAGACCAACTGGTAAAATGCAGGTTTCTACCCCTGTTACCTTTGTGCAGTATTCCTAGCTCTAAATATAATGGATTTATGAACACCAGAGGATGTCATGAACTGGGTCTGAGTTTTGCTGTGCTTCTCATTAAGGGTGATATAGAGGCAGGTACATTGGAACTGCCCACCGATGTTCAGACCTGCATTATAGCCCTTCCTTTGTGAGGAGTTTTCCTGTAGTAATATGATATACCTCCAGAAGGGAAAAATATGTAGCATTAATTGCTTTTGTGGATCAGCATCTGCAGTCTGCTTCCTCTCTCTCATCTCTTGTCATTAAAAATGGTAATAGTCAAGGGCTGTGCTTGTCAAAACATTCATGCAAAAAAGGATCACGTTAGGGAAATGCAGATGTTGTATGATTTTAGAGCATTCCTCACTCCAACTTTACATATGAATGAAGGCAAAAAATATCTTGTGATTGCTTTGTATCTGTGCTTTCTTTTGGAATGAGTTGCCAAAGCCATGAAGTTCCATTTAAAATGAAGTTATTTGCTTAAAATTCTCATGTGAGTATGAATGAAGAGATTGGGATCAGCAGTGTGCTTCCATACAGACCATTTGTTTTGCACTGGACAGGTAGTTAATGGTGTTCTAATTCACATTATTATGTAAATCCTGGAAATGATGGATGAAGTAGAATAATGCTTTGTTTTAAAGGAAGTTGGGCAAGTTTAGAAACCTTCTGATTTAAAGTTTCCATCTACTGTGTCTGGTTTACCAAAACCTCTTTATTTCTTAATGTTCTGAGGGGGTGGAGTTACAAGAAAGGGGTTTTGGTCATAATTTTTCTTCTGAACCAGCTGTGATAAACAAGCAGAAAGATTTGCAGTCTGTCTTTCTGAAATTTCTAGCAGTCCGTACTATTGAGTGAGCTGGAAACACCATGAAGATATTATATTATTCCTGGTTCTGGTTTGCTTGAGGCTAAAGGGATGTAGATGTGCCTAAACAAGGTGAAAGAGATGGGAATTTCAAGAGCAGTGATGTCAATGTAGAGCTTTTTTTTTGTGTCCAGGCTGATCTTTTTTGTTTATGGTCTGCTATTGCAAGGAAATAACTGGTTAAATTGGTACAAATAAATTGGTAAGGTCTTTGATTTAAAAAGAAATAATTATTTTTCTTAGCTCTCAACAATAAGATGTCCAGTAGTAAAAAAAGCATCACATAGGAATTGTCAAATTGTGGTACAGAGATATCCTAACTCTTATTAGACTCTCAGTGTTGCCTCATTGCCCCTAACACTATGAGCATTTTTTTCCCCTCCTAAAATTCAAATCTTAACTTATATTCCTTTATCAGTTTTTTATCAATACCAATGTATGGAGACTGTGACAACTTGAGTTCCACATATTTTCTCCCTCTGATTCCCTGCACACTTTTATTTCTCTAAAATAAATGAGAAAAACATCTGACACCAAAATGAAACAAGAAAAACAGGTCATTAAACATCACATTTGAAAATGTCTTTTAGATAGAATAGAATAATAATTTAAAAGTAGCAGAAGTGCAGAAGGTATAAAGTATTTTGAGGATTCCTTCCTGATCTTGTCTCTAACATGTGTTCCTTGTGTTCAAGTCTGTCAGTGTGTTGTGGGTTATTATTGCAGGGAAGACCAAGAAGAAAAAGTGGGAGTGTTTTCCTGTTTGTTTTTTTCTTTCATCTCTGCAGATCACAGCACACTGCATGTTGCTTCAAGGACACAATATTGAAAAGGTTTTAGGCCTCACATTCTGCAGGAATTGCTTGTCCATAGTAGAAATTTGCAGGTTTTACACAAATTTCTTTCCAGAGGTTCATGTCAGTGCCAAAGTTTGACTTGTGATGAGGAAACAATCTGAGGGAAATGATGTAACTTTGCCAGCACATCACCTCTCCCTGTCACCAAAACCACACTCCCTGTGTTTACCCCACAAATAAATTGTGATAACTCCAGATTAATGTTGCTCACTAAGAATTTATAAGCTCAGCTTCTGTGTGGCACATGGGTGAAATTGTGCCACAGCAGCTCGGACTGGCTGGAGAATGAGGGAACAGGGCCAGGAGTGACCAGCCTCTGTCTGCCTTTGAAAGGCAGCAACTTAAACCTCTAGTTGTTTTGGGTAGGAAATTTGGGGTTTTGTTTTGGTTTAATTTTTTAAAATGTTTTCTGTTGCTTCCCACATAATTCACCTCCATTCCAGTAAGTCACAGGGACACTGGACTGAACCGCTTCACCGCCAGAAGGTGCCTGTGGCTCCAATGCAGCCTAGGAAGGGTTTGTCCCCTCATGGCAGAGCCACACCTGTATTTTGCCAGCCCCCCAAAAAATCCTGTTTAGGAGGAGGGCAGGCTTGTGAGGATGTGACCTATTTCACAAAAAAAAGTGTTTATTTGAGGGGAGAGGTTCCCAGGGCCTTTGCTGGGGGTCCTGGTTTTGCTCTCCTGTCCTGACCCAGCTCCCTGCTTGCCTGTGCCTGGAAGCTGGTGTGTCTATACCTGTATCTGGTTATATAGACACAAAGCTACACCTATTTTTTTTTTTTCAGTTTTTAATATATGGGGGAAAATACCCTTGTGGCTGTTGCCTGGCAACTGGTGAAGTACAGGTGGAGACTGGGAAGGGGCTCTGTGTGTGGGGGTATCGAAGCCCCCTCTCCCTGCTCCTGCTGCAGCCGCCTCCTTGGAGAGGTGAATCCCTCCTTAGAGAGCTGGGGCTCCTAAAGCTGGCAATTAGAAACCTTTGTGTACATTCTGACCCTCTCTGTCCTGGAGAGAGGGTGCTCATTGTTCCCATCCTCTGAAGGAACAAAACACTGCTTTCATGCCCTCTTTCATGCAGAAACGTGGCTCTGTGGAGGGCAGCCCTGTCTCTCAGTGCCAGTGACAGTGTTTGGCTTTACAGATTATATTGATGTTTAGCACCAGCCCCTGCAGCTGGGCTCACTAAAAATAGCCTTGGAGAGAATTCAGTGAGGAAAAAGTCAAACTGTATAGAAGGATTTTATTTATTTTTAAGGGCTGAACTGGTGTTAAATTTCAGCCCCCTATCTCTCTCAGTAACGTGTATTAGAGTGCTCTGTGTAAATGCTGTCAAGCCTCTGGGTGCTATCAGCTAATGATTCCTACCCAGCTGTGTGTCAGTCTCTTCCAACTAGGTGGGATGGTGTATTTACTGAAGTGGAGGAAAAAAATCCCAAGACAATAGAGAAAAATTGCCATGAAAGGATCATTGCTGCATCCTTAAGAGTTGTAGAGCCAGACCTTTCCCCACCTGAGGTTTCCTTTGCTGTCTCCAAGCAGTCTCCTTATCGCTGTCCACTGTGCTGGTGAGAGTTCTGCTCCTGTATCCATCCCTACAGTGTGTAATCAGTGGTAACATCACTTTGGAAAGCCCTGCTGCTGTGTGGTGTAGAGAGAACTTCAGTGAATTCTGTTTTTCTTAAACAGGAACCAGCTGGAAGATGAGTAGGCAGAATCTAAGCTTCTCCCCAGAATTTTTCTAGCTGCTGTTAGACAGCTTTTTGTTAGCTGTTGGTGATGGGATTCAGGGAGGTTCAGCATCTAATAAGTTATTTTATTTGGTAAATGGGAGATTTCAGTGGTTACTCTGTGTTCAAGTTGTGAGTACTCACAGTCTCTTCTAATATGATGCATCCAATCAAATTACTTGCAGGGAAATGGTTTTTGCATTCCACAATACTTGTGATATTTCTAAGTGTGACAACCCTACTGCTTTCGTTACGTGGGAGATCCACGTTCCAATCCTAATGCTGAATAAAACAAGCTGTGGACACAGCCCATGCTCTTTAATTCCAAGGAAATGTCTCAGAATCAGACTACAAACAACATGATTTGGTCTCTGGTGTTAAATCCTCTCTGGATCAATTGCATTGATTTCCTTAAACCACAAGTCTGGCTGTTCAGTACAATATCTATTTGATTATGTTTTGTTGTTGCTGTATAGAGTTGTATCGAATATTCAGGCATTTCCTCAAAAGATAATGTCTCTCCTCATTTTCTGTTTGATACAAATCACTGTAGTATGTGAATTATAATTGCATGAAACATTCAGGAGAATTACTTTACTTGAAGACGCCTCATGAGTGGCCAGTAACTCTTTTCTTTTTTGTCTTTTGAAGAAATAGCAATTTATTTATTTGGGTATCTGAGGGATTGATTTAGAAGTAGCAAGCAGACAAGAAAGAGCATATATTTCCCTCTTGACATTTGAGAAGAATTGGTGTAAATGAGTAAGTTGGGGAGGTCTCTCAGGGTTTGTTGTACTGATGGAGTGCAAAGACAGGGTTGTGCATTGAGCAGAAGGAAAGTTTTATGCTCATTATGTGAGAAATGTAGGATAAAGCTCAGGTTTGAGCCATAATGAGGTTCTTACTCTTGATTACATCGGACAGATACAGAGGCCAACAGGACTCTTGATTTCAGTGGGAGCAGAACTTGACATATGAATTACATTTTCAGCTCTAAGGACCTAATTCTTTAAGGAGTTTAAAAGCTGAGGTGAGAGCAGGCATATTCATTTCAAAGGTCTATTTTTGTGGAGTCCATTAACACTGTTGAAAGACAATGATAATGCTATTAAATGAGTAGATTTGAAAAATGCTTGGGAAAATTGTCTTGTTAACAGGAACCAATGAGCTGGTAACCTGAAATTAGACCAGTGGGACTTATTATACTTTAGAGATACTTGGAGCTAGAGGCAGAAGGCTCAATATTTTAAGCACAGAGAATACATATTTTAAAATTCCAGGTTAAATTGAGAAAGCATGATTACATGTGTCTTTTAATATATCCCAACTTGCAAAAATTATCCTTTGTTCTGTAAGACCTTTGTGCCAAAATGAAAATCTTAACCTCAAATATTTTGTAGCCAAGCATTAGGGAGCTTTGGCACTGGGTGATGTTTAAGAGAGATTATTGCAGGAGTTTGCTGACTTTTTTGCTCTGTCCTTTTAACTGTTGAAGGCTTTGCAGAAATGCAGAAATGGGCAACTCCCTAAGTGCTTTTTCCAGGAAAGATCTGCTCTTCGCTAGTGGAATATTATGCAAGTTTGTTGGTTTAAAAAAAATAAATTCACAATTATGTGAGATCTAGAAGTTGTCACTAATATATTGCACATTAGGGCAACTTAGTGCTTTAGAATTGTGCAGAAATAATGAGAAAATGTACTGGTTTTATGTAAGCGTTTCATGAAGAGAATCTAAAAAATATGATTTAGCTGGAACTCATATTTTTTTATGAACTACATTTCATAAATGAGTGAATGTGGTCTAGGACAACTAGGGAAAAGTCCAGCAAACCAGCAATAAATAAATTATCATTTTTGTGGGGCTAGGGACGTTTAGCACTGTGTTTCAGCACTGGTTCACTGGACAAAAATAAACAATTCTCTTAATCACAGAGAATGTTTGATGTTAAGTGAAAATTTCAAAGAAAAGGGACATGGATAATCTGCATGATTTTATTGATAGAGTATTGTTATGACACACTTGAATAATGAACATATGCTCCTAGCTAATTAATATTCTTATTGGCTTAATGAGATTTGATCTTAAATAGATAAGACCTCAAGATAATTTAACAATATTTTATAAATTTAAATATTATTTATTTAGATTTAATTTATTAGGAAAGAGAAGTTATTGTAGTGGTTTGGCACAGCCTGGTTTTAGGTAGCAGGGGGGCCACAGAGGTGGCTCCTGTGAGAACCTCCTGGAAGTTTCCACCATGTCCGGCAGAGCCAGCTGATGGCTCTGAAGATGGACATGATGCTGGCCAAACCTGGGCCAGTGAGAGAGGTTGGTAACGCCTCTGTGATGACATATTTAAGAAGAAAATCAAAACAAAGTCACAAGATTTTGGATTCTAGTCAGAGAAGAGGAGGAGGTGAGAACATGTGAGGGAAACACCATGGTGACACCAAGGTCAGTGAAGAAGGAGGGGGAGGAGGTGCTCCAGGCACCGGAGCTGAGATGCCTCTGAGGGCCGTGGTGAGACCAGGGTGGAGCAGCTGTGCCCCTGCAGCCCCTGGGGATCCCCGGGGGATGCAGAGATCCACCCGCAGCCCCTGGGGATCCATAGGGGGATGCAGAGATCCACCCGCAGCCCCTGGGGATCCCCGGGGGATGCAGAGATCCACCCGCAGCCCCTGGGGATCCATGGGGGA